>NW_015090977.1:2845548-2849113 GCF_001431845.1 Calidris pugnax | reverse complement strand
CCCCCCTCCAGCCGCCTGTGACATGGCTGGAGTGGGAGATAATGAATGTGTGGTGTGTAATAACGACACGTCATTCATGATTATCGGCCTGATACCCAACCTTTTAGCTCCATTGTTTGTGCTTCAAAAAAGAAGAAAAAAAAAAAAAAAAAAGAAGAGGGGAAAAAAAAAAAGTCCTATTTGCATAAACCTCCCAAAAAGAGAAGCTGGAGCCTGAGCCTGGAGAGTCAGGGCAGCTGTGAGCACCAGGCAGGGACCACTAGAGCTGATAGGGAGTGTAATAAGTGATAGGGGAAATAGGGGAGCGTCGCCTGGACCAGGGCACAATTTGCCACCGGGTCCTTGCGTGTCCCCAAAGTGCTGCCCTGGGGCTCAACACCCCGTCCAGGAGTGACATTGGGACACTTTTTGCATTCAGGTCTTAAGAGGGCAGATTAATCGCCGTGTGCTGGATCTGTCACGCGCGGGGATATATATTCTTCTCGGAATTTACAAGTAGTTCTGTCTGAGAAATAAACAACCGGAGATAAAAATTACACTGTCACTGTGCAGGTGTGATCGATGGAAGAGACAAGCCCTCCGAGCACCAGCGAGGTGCCACTGGCACAACCCTCCCAGGGAGCACCGGCACCCGGGGCAGCCAGGAGATGCCTGAGGGGTCTGGGGAAAGGTGGTGGGATGTGCTCCATCAGCCCCCAGCCCATCATGTCCCAGTCCCAAAGGTCAGAGAAGGTAGGGATGAGCATTTCCAAGTGCAGAAGATGCCAAACCTCCGGGAAAAATGATGCTCGTGATGGGTGACCATAAGGAGCATCCATGAAGCAGCTGTGGGAAGGAAGCCACCCACGTCAGAGGGGCCACAGTCCCTGGGTCAGCTCCATGTAAAACCCCCCTAGGCCCCATTTTGAGCCCCAAACCCTCCTCTCCAGCGTGTTTCCAAGGTCAGCCAAGGATGGGCAGAAGGCAGAGCCGGGCAGGCAGCCCCCAGGGACCAAGGTGCGAGGAGGATTAATGTGTTTTCTGCTGGTCCCCTTTCGGAGGTGTCTCCTTCATCTTTCTCTGCTTCCCGTGGCTGCATTAGCTTTGGGCTGGCGTGTCCTGGAGCACATCACTCGCCTGGGTCACTGCTGCTCCCCGGGGAGCGACAGACAGCGGCTTACATCTGAAGTCGCACTGAAAGTGGTAAAAAAGCCTTGCAATGGATCCTCTGCCTGTCCTTTAGCATCCCGAGGAGCCAGGACCCGGCTGTAACCTGCCGGGATGGAGATCCCAAAACCAGCTCGGGCAGCCCGGCAGCCGGTCCCACAACTGCCTTCGGTCTATTAATAAACTCAGAGCAGCTGGTGGAGCCTCCGCCGAGCCGGTCCTCGGGATTTATCCACATTGCTCTGCCTTATCAGCCATGCTTTTCACAAGCACTTAAATTCAGGAGGAAAAGGAAAAAGTGAAATCAGATAGAAATGCAGGTCTGTTTGCTGTTTTCTCCAATGAAATGGTTCTGGGTAAACAGCAGACGCCTTTGATGAAATCCCAGCAGGCTTAAACAATAAAGCTGGTTACAAACTCAATCTGGCGCAGATATCAGATCTGAAATTGTTTCAAAAAACATGTCAACATTTTCTAATGCTGCTGCAAAACTTCCTCGGCACCTTGCCACAAGCCTGCGTCCGTGACGCAGGACGCACGCCGCTGTCACCGCTGGGCTTCCCATGCTGAGTCCTGTCCCCGCACCTCCCAGAGACCCCCGAGCTCAGTGTCACCTTGGAGACACCAGTCAGTCCCCAAGCCACCAGGGAAGGACCTTCCCTGCTCTGTGCTTGGGGTGCACCAGGTTGTTTTCCAGCTGTAAATCTGGACTGGGCTTCACATTGCTCCATCCCTGCATCCTCCGCACCCACCGGGGCAGGGGGAAGCTCGGCTGGGGCTCCTCATGGTGCTGGAGGTCTGGTGGAGCTGGGCAAGAGGTGTCAAGCAGGGCAGCTGTTCCTCTTGTCCCATCCTGGGGACAGCACTTGGCGACAGGTTCATCCCAGGTGCCACCAAGGACAATTGACTTTTCCACAGAAAACCAATTTGCAAAGCGCTAATGGTGGCAGAGAAGCGCAGGCAGATGCTCCTCTGGAGTTTTGCCTCCAGGTTGCCATCTCTGCATCCTGCTGGGAAACCGGCCACAGCCTGGGGCAGGATGAGGCCACTCGGGTGATGGGTCCATCCGATGGAATGCCTGTCCAGGGGCACAGCTTCGCCCCTCTCCTAAACACACTGCACAGTCTGCGGGGCACGATGGGGACTTTATCTGGCAGAGGTTGGCTGTGTCAGGGCCATAGGTGATTTGGCAGCTCCCATTAACGAGTGTCCCTCTGTCACCATTGGATCAGAGAAACGGGGACCATCCCAACTCGGCAATCACAGGGAGCCAGAGCGGGATGAGGCAGGTCCCACGTTGGCATCACTAGGGCAAGTCTGCCAGCTGCCCAGCACCGGTGCTTTCTGAACAGTGTCAGTGCCCAGGGTCTCTGGGGGACATCAGAGGACACAAGTCCCCAGTAGAATGATAGAATGGTTTGGGTTGGAAGGGACCTCAAAGATCATCTAGTTCCAACCCCCCTGCCCTGGGCAGGGACACCTCCCACTAGAGCAGGTTGCTCAAGGCCACATCCAGCTTGGCCTTGAACACTTCCAGGGATGGGGCAGCCACAGCTTCCCTGGGCAACCTGTTCCAGTGTCTCACCACCCTCAGAGTAAAAAATTTCTTCCTGAGATCTAATCTGAATCTTTTTCTTCCAATTTAAAACCGTTTCCCCTTGTCCTATCATTACCCTTCCTGGCAAAGAGTCCCTCCCCAGCTTTTCTATAGGCACCCTTCAGGTATTGAAAGGCTGCTATAAGGTCTCCCCGGAGCCTTCTCTTCTCCAGGCTGAACAATCCCAGCTCCCTCAGGTTCAGTAGGGACCGAGGTGAAGAGGCTGCTGAGGAGGAGGAGGCAGGTCTGGTCACACCATGAGCAGGGCAGCAATTAGGAAGCTGGAGCCAGCTTCAGGAGTCTCTGGGGTCCCCTTGGGCTCCACACCCCCACCCATGAAGAGTGAGGACTTTGCACGCCCCATCCTGCACCTCTGTGGAAGCCCCCAGCCTGGAGCTGATGCCCAAGACAGCTCATGTCCCATGTGGCAGCAGGACCAAGGATGGCTGCGCTGGAGCAGCAGATCCCTTGTCCCTCGTGGGAGCCGGAGAGGACAAAGGGGACACAAGAGAGGAAAAGCAGGACAGGAGAAGGAGGAGGAGGAGGGCAGGCAGCCCTGGGGGGCACGAGGGGCTGAGCCCTGGCTCCGGCGCAGTGTGGAGGGGGGGGCCGTGGAGGACCTGACCCCTCTGCGGAGGTTGTCTTGGCCATCGATCCCTGCTGCACTCAGGCTCATTAGGGCTGGGGAGCTGCTGCGAGCGGCTGGCGGAGGAGACAGACGGGGGGAGCGCTCGCCGTGGCTCCCTGGATCGTATTAAATATTTACTTTGTTTTGTTTTGTTTTTCCCAGCTATATTGATCAGAGATGGAGGAGGGGGGCGG
>NW_015090977.1:2845159-2845494 GCF_001431845.1 Calidris pugnax | reverse complement strand
GGGAGGGACAGATCCCCCTCCCCATCCCACACCAGCCCCGTCCCAAGGGATGCAGGACGGGGGGGATGCCCAACGCGACGGCACTTTGTGGCAGGGGGTGTCCCCCCACCCTGAGCTGGGAGGTGCCCCCCCATGGCCAGGCTGGGCCCCGGGAGCGGCCACGCAGCCGGCGCTGTTTCTATTTCGAGAAGATCTCTACTGGAAAAGGAACAAAAGCCGAGGGAAGCTATAAATAGCCTCCTCCTTCACACCAGCGCCTCCTCCGCCCCAGCATCCCCCGGCCGGGGGGGGGGTCCCACAGCACGCCCCACGCTTGGCCCTGCCAGCAACATCCC
>NW_015090977.1:2839900-2845140 GCF_001431845.1 Calidris pugnax | reverse complement strand
CCCCCCCCAAAGCTCCTTTTCAGGCCAACGTCCCCATCCGAAAACCAGAGGGAATAAAGCGCTGGGGAATATCTGCCGCCGAAGCAGAACTGGCTCCAAACAGGGGTTTGCCAAGTTGCCAGATGGCTCTGCCGGGCTCCCGGGGGATTTGCCGCTGCCCAGCCGGGCTCAGCACCCACAAACCCCTCCGTGGGGACGGATTCAGCCACCTGGGGATGCTCCTCTCGTCCCGGCACAGCCCTCCCTGGCCCTGGCTGCGGCTGGCAGGGAGCATCGAGAAGCCGAGCGGCTCGGGCAGACCTACTTTCAAGGCTTTAATCCTTTTTGCTTAAAGGATCTTTTTTTTTTTTTTTTTTTTTTCCCCTCTCTTTTTTTTTTCCCCTTTTTTTCCTTTTTTTTTTGTTTTTTTTATTTTTTTTTTCTCCTTTCCGCTCGGCAAAGATGGGGTCTGATCAGAGGAGAGACGCAGGGAGCTGACAAGCTGCGGAGTACGGAGAGAAAGGAGAAAGAAATACATATTTATTACCCTCAATTATTAAAAAATAGATAGCAGCAGATCTTAGGCCCTGGCAGAGGCACTGCGGAGCCGTTTGTCTGAGGACTATTTTGTTTTTTAAATTCCATTGAAATTATAATACGCCGGGCTTGTTAGCACAAACACCTCGGCACATCCCTGCCGAGGGTGGGGGGGATCATCCTGGCCCCTCTCCCGGCTCCGGTGTGCTGCCCGCGGGGTGGCCCTATCTATTTTGCACCCAATGGGCTGCCGAATTTGCAGGGTGGCTTGGGGGGGGCAGGAGTTGGCAGTGGCAGGCAGCCCATGCTGCCAGCAGCCTTCACCCCCTCCACCTTCACACCAAGGGATCAGAGGGACTCTGCCCCATGCCCAGATGCTCATCGATGCCCGGCTGGGCGAAGGTCTTGTGGACAAGAGCTCACTGGGGCACCACCATGGGCTCACTGTGGGGCCAAAAAAGCACTGGGAAATTCTCCCAGCACAAGGCTGGGCTTTGCACCCCCTCGAATGGCACCGTGGGGGTTCCGTGGCCACGGCGCTGGGGGTTTCCCTCAGCAAACCAGTGTAAACACCAGTGCAAACACAGCTGGGGAAATGAAAAAAAAAAAAAAAAAGAGGTTCCCAAGTGCGGCACATGGGGCTGGCGGAGCTGCTGGCACCTCCCCTCCGCTTGCAGGGCTGCCTCCGTACGGAGCCCAGCCAGCAGAGCAGCCAAATTCCCTCCTGCTGCTGCTCCCCAGGAAACAACGGCCACAGCCTCCCCGTGTGATGGTGATGCTGGGACTCGGGGTGTGTGTGGAGCATCGATGATGCTCTCCAGCTCCAGCGACCTGCTCGCCCCATGGCCTGGCACCGTTGGGACGTGATGGACCACCGTGGACCACCAGCATCCTGTGCCATCACCTCTCCGGGGCGAAAAGATGATGCCGTCCCGTCCTGCCAGACACCAGCCAGGAAGAGACGTGGCTCTGAGTGTCACCAGCTTTCGGTGCTGGGAGTCACCAGGACAGTCAGGGCTCTACCAGCCTGAGCAGGAGCATCGCAAAAAGCTGCTTGCCGAAACCAGGTTGGCTCCGAGCCGCCGTGCCAGCACCACCGGGAAGCAAGCAGCCGGCGGGCACATGTGCTGTTAAAGAGGAAAAGGAGCTTTCTACACCAAATGGAGTATTTTCTGCTTAATAACCCCCCAATCCTAATCTGCTCAAAGAAGATTGCCCCCTGCATCTCCCTGTCCGGCATCTGCCGCTTGCTGCTGCCCACACTTATGACACTGGCAGTGCCGTGGCTACCGGATGGGCACGTGGCATGTGCCAAGCCATGCCCTGCCTTTGGCAAAATGGGCAGGAGAAAAAGGAGCTGCTGGGGAAGGCAGGCGATGCCCAGCACCGGGCGCAGGCGTTTCCTCCGTCAGCGCTGAGCCTCCATCATTTGTCATCAGTAAAAATAATATTCCTAAAAGTGTGTGTCCCCCCCCCCCTCACTCCCGTCTGATTGCCGGGCGGCAGGCGCAGGGCTGCGGGTTTCCATGGCAATGCCGTTCCACGGGGATGGTACGGGGGATCGGCGCTTCCTCAATTTGGGAGATGGGACACAGCTCTGACATCCGGAGTTGGGGACAGCACCAGCCAGGCTGCCAGCAGAGGGACATGGGGCCAAGCTGGCTCGTCCCCCCACGGGCTTGGGCGGCATCACCCGAAATAGCAAGGAAGGAGCACCCTCACCGGAGAGGACAAGGATGCTCCTGCAACCCAGCCATGCCCCCGGGGCTCTGCTCTGCACCCCCTGCCCATGATGGCACACTGACCCCCTGGCTCCTCCTCGCTGACCCCCAACTTGCTCCCAGCCCCATGGCTCTCCCCCCGTGGCCTCCCACTTGTTGCCTCTGCTCTTAAATCAAACTCCAGCCTCCTTCAGTGGGTGCTGGGTCGGGGCAGCACCTCAACCATCCCACCCTGCAGGGAACCCAAAGGACAGCCACCATTGCTTGGGTGCTGCCACCTCTCCTGCCCGCTGCTGCTCCACCAAAGCACTTTTAAAGACATAATTTGCTGTTAATAACCCGAGTTTATACCCACCATGGCTAAACCCTTTACCCTAAAGCACTTTAGAAACAAAGCCCGAGTTTTGGCTGTTTGGGGGTGGCTGGAGTAGCTCCTTGCATCACCCTGGGGTGGTGGGTGGCGGGATGGGTGGCTGCCCCCAGCACCGTGAGGCTGAAGCAGCCGTGTCCTGGGTCACTCCTCTGCAAGGGGGAGTTCACCTCTGGGCTGCTCTGGGACTGGGGACATCCCAATGGGGGGTGGCCCTGGCCATATCCAGCCACCACCACATCCCTCCAGGCTCCTGGGCTTCCCTGCCTGGGGGTTTTGCCTCCAAACGTGATTTTGGCTCTTACTGCCAAAATCCATCAGTGCTCCAGCCGTGTTTAGCAGCCCGAGTGCTTCCCCTACCCCAGGGAGACCACGTCCTGCTCATGGCCTCATCCTGCAAACCACGGGGACCCACTGCTTGTGGCTCTGTCCCACACCACCAGCTCCAGCACCGCCAGGTGCCTCGGGGAAAGGGGGGTGTGAAATCACTCCAGAAAGGGCTTATTTTTACGTTTTCCCAGCAGGTTCACTGGTGTTTTTAGGGCAGTGCTTGGAGGCCACCTGGAGTGTCACCCGCAGGCTTGGGGTCCCGGATGGGACCGCGGGGCACCAGCTGTGGCACTTTAGGCAAAAGGTGGGAATAAAATTCAGCCGAGCGTGGCCACAGCTCTGACCCTGCCCGGCTCCGTCAGCGCGGGTCACCGAGCAGTGACGGCTCCTGCCCATCCCGGCTCCGGGTCCAGGCAGGTCTCTCCTGCCCAACCCCCTCCTTGTTTCCCCCTGGCACCACCGCAGGGACAGCCTGGGCCACATCCTGACCCCCCTCCAGCCATCCCCCCTGGCTTCGCCAGGCACAGAGAGCTTGTGGCTTCCTCTCAGCTCTTTAGGAAATTAAACTTTTATAAGCAGAAAGGTTTCTGGGCTCTCGGCTCCCCGGTGCAGGAACCGCAGCCCAGGCTGTGCCCCCACCCTGCCCGCCGGCTGCTCCCCTGCAGGGGGGGACAGGGGCTGGACACCCCATCCATGGGCTGTGTGATGGCGGGGACGTGGCTGCCCATGACCTTGGTGTCATCCTTGACCTGGAAATCTCCTTCTCCTGCATAGCCAGGGCTGCACTCCTGCCTGCGGCCACCTCCGGCGGGATGCACGGCACAGGACCAGCCCCTCCACCACCCTCGCCCAGGCTGGAGCTGGACCCCACACTGTCACCCACCACCACACCACCGATGATGCCCAAAATCTGCCCCAAATCCCACCCGGGGCTGCCCGGTGCCTCCGTGGCTGGAGCTCACCTGGTGCAGGAGACCCAAAATACCCTCTGGGCATTGCAGCACTGCCCCAGCCATGCCACCCCTCGTCCTGCCACAAACACCTTTGGTCCCATGTGGCACCACACAAAAGCTGTCCCCCCATGAGCAGACACACGGAGCTCCTTCCTCTGGGGACACCACCAGCAGCTCCCCCAAGCCTTGCCACGTCCCCCAAACCCAACCCCGGTCCCCTGGCAGCAGGATGAGGAAGGCGGTGGCAGTGCCACCATCAGCCTGCGCCACCTCCCACCAGCACAGCCTCCAGCTGCCACATCCCCTCCACAAAGACAACACCCCCGAGGGGTTTGGCCCCGACCCCACACGTCCCGTTGGCAGCTCTCCCCATCTCCCCTCGTCCCCCTGCGTGGGGTGACCCCTCCAAACCCCCTTTGGGGCAAATGCTGGGGACGGGGACCCCCCCACCCAGGGACACCTGGCCCCAGCGAGACGGGGAGGGGAGAGCCTCTCGGCGGGATGGAGGCCTCCTCTAACTGCCTGTTGAATTATTCAGGAATGGCATTAACTTATAAATGAGTGTGTTTGACTGATTTTGTGGTTGATGTACAGATAAATTCTAATGAAAGACAGCTACAAGATTTTAAATTATTAATTAGACTGCCACTTAACAAAGCCTATTTGGCACTCTATTTCCTTGCTTAACAAGACAAAAACTTTAAGAATAGGTTTTGCATTAGCCCACAGGCTCTTCAATTTGCATTTTGTTTTTCTAGCTCTAGAAATGAAAGCTGTACGTCTTGACCTTAACAGGCTACCCCTGGTGGGATCCAACCCCACCGCCTGCCTCCACCTCGGGCTCCTGGTTTCCCAGCCTGGATGATGCTTCTCCTTCAGCTCGAGCAGCACCAGGGCTTGGAACCGGGGGCTTCTCCGAGGGCTTGGGGTTTATTGGAAAGACCCCCAGCCCGGGCGGGTTAATACACCGAACAAAGCCCAGGCAGGAGCTGGAGAGAGGAGCATCCGAGCGTGAGGCTCCGCAGCCACAAGGTGACATTCCCCCCAGGGGAAAAAAAAGCATCCCTGGGGTGGCTCTGCCCTGCCCGGGGGTCTGCACCCCAATGTGGGGGGGGTTGTGGGGGGGTTGTGAGCACAGCGCTGGCATCTTCTCCCGCTGCCGGAGAGGGGCACGGAGCGGTGATGGTGGTGGTGAGGGCTGGGCCTGGGGTTCCGTGGCCGCCCCCTCCCCGGGGTGTGGGACGGGAGCAGGGGGGTGTCCAGTTGGGGTCCCCCCGCAGGACACCGTTGTCCCCGGCATCTCTCCGTGACCAGCCCGGGCGCAGCGGGCCCGGGGGTCCTGCCCCCCCC
>NW_015090977.1:2830930-2838014 GCF_001431845.1 Calidris pugnax | reverse complement strand
CCCGGCTGTCCCCGCCGTCCCACCTGCCCAGCACCGTCCCTGCCGCCTCACCGGGACCTGCCGTCCCCACCGGCCCCTCCGCCTCTTATCGCCCCCGGTCCCGCCGTGGTCCCGCCGCCCCACCGGGAGCCCGGCTGTCCCCGCTGTCCACTGCGCCCCAGCACTGTCCCTGCCGCCCCCCCGCTCCCGCCCCGAGGGGGTCCCTACGGTGCCCTCCGCCCCTTTCCGTCCCCTCCGGGTCCCGGTAGCCCAGCGGCGTCGCGGACGCCCCACCGGGAGCTCTGCTGTCCGTTCTGCACCCCGGTCCCGGCTGTCCCCGCTCTCCCCCCGTCCCGGCTGTCCCCCAGCTGTCCCCGCTGTCCCTATCGGGGTCCCGACACCCCACCGGGCTCCCGGCTGCCGCCCAGGGAGTCCCTCCTGTCCCCCGGGGGTCCCTGTCACCCCGCCCCCTTTGCCCCACCGGGGGTGCCGTTATCCCACCCGGAGAGATGCGGTTCCCAGTGCCCCGCCGGGGTCTCCGCTGTTCCCGGGGGTTCCCCGCTGCCTCCCCGGTCACCTATCGCCCCCCGCGGTTCCTGCTACCCCCGGGTCCCTCCTGCTCCACGCCTCGCAGGCTCTCGGCTTCTGCCCCGGGACATGGTGGGGGGGAGGGGGACGACGAAGCACGGACTCGCCACCATGACAACGGCCCCGGCGCCCTCGCCCCGTCCCTGCGTTAATGTGGAACCCGTAACCCCGGGGCTATCAGCACCGCCGGGGGGATGCGGCGGGGCCACGTCCCCGACGTGAGGGGAGGGGGACATCCCCGTCATCGCAGCGCTTGGCACAGCCGGCTGCACGCCCAGGGCCCCGTTGGGACCGTGCCCGGGACCCATCTGTCCCCGCCGCACCGCCCGTCCCGTCGGGGCCCGGCGGCGCGCTCCCGCACTCGATCTCTCGTCCAGCGACTGCTTTGGCCTAGCGCGGGGTTCGCTTAGTGCTGCCTTCCCGCCTTCACGTGCTCCCAGAGCCATGGCGGCCTCCGTGAGGGTCGGGAGCGCGGCCCCGGTGCCCGCCACAGGTGGGCCGCGGCCGGGTCAACGCTGGGTTCCCGGTGCCGGTACCGGGCGGCTATTTCGGTCGGCTCAGCGGGGGAGGCCGAGCCGGTGGCGGGGGAGGACGGGACGGTGGCGGAGGCACCGTCCCGGCCTCCCCCGCCACCGTCCCGGCCCAGCTGGCCCTTTGGCGGTTCGACCGTGGGCCGTGCGGGGAGGGTTTGGTGGCTCATGAGTGCCGGTGTTGGGCTGGAAATAGTGAATAATCCCCCTGCTGTCACTCCCCCGCCGCTCTCCGGTTTCGCCGAGCTGTAGGGGGGCGGTTGCTGGCGGGGGCCGGCTTCAGGATGCAGCTCCCGGGGACGGGCCTGGCTCACCCGCTGCTGTTGAGTTTTCCCCGATAGGATAACGGGATCCCCTTGATGGGGCAGGAGGGGGACACCCCCCTCCCCCACCGAAGGTGCTCCCGGGGTGCTTGCAGATGAGCTATGGGGGATGTTGAGCCTGGCGTTCCCTCAGCTTGGGGGGAGCCAGCCCCACTTGTAGGGTTTTGCACACTTACAGTGGTGTTTTCTGGGCAAAGGAGGTGTTTTCCCCCAAAAAGTGCCAGCAAGATGGGCAGAAACCCACCCCTTTCTCTTGCTGCTTGATCCCGGGGGTGGCATGAGGGCAGCGAGGATGCTGGTGGCCCATGGGGTACGGGGTGTGCCCCCCTCCTGGTCGTTCCTTTAGGCCACCCCATTTGTCCCACAGCCCGAGGCCCTGCGCGGCGAGCGGCACAGCAGATCCCCGAGGAGATCCTGGGGAATGTGGAGCTGCGGGAGGCAGCGGAGGCCCTGCCCCGAAACTACAACTTCGAGATCCCCAAGACCATCTGGCGGATCTGGCAGGCTCGGGCCAAGAAGGGTGAGCACCGGCCCCAGGGATGAGGGGTTTGGGGCTGCAGCGTGGCAGATCGGTGCCACTGAGCTCCCTGGCAGCGGGGGGACCCACTTGGGCTGGGGTGTGGGTCCAGTGAGGCTGGGAGAGGGACAGTGCTGAGCTGCCCAGTGTGCCCCTGCGCGTTAAGTCTCTGTCTTGGCAAGCTCTCATCCCCTCGAGGGGGGTTAATAGATCTGTATCTCTGGATTATAATCACATCGGACAGGACAGGTTGAGCTGCGCAGACCTGTCAGCCTGTGAGATGTGTCTGGGATGCTGGCCAGGTCCCTGCTGCTCTCCTCTCTCCCTGCGCTTTCCTGCCATGCTGCCAGGGCAAGGCAGAGGGAACCCCACGATGCCCAGCTCCAGGGGGGCTGGAGGGGCTGATGGGGAGCTGGGCCACGCTACTCCCTGGTCTGAACCTTCCTCGGGGTCCTCAGAGAGTTGCTGTAGCCCTGGAGGGGTGGGGAGTGGCCACGGTGGCCCTGGAGCAGGTGCTGTGGTGCTGGGGGGTGGTGCCAGGGCTGTCCCCTTCCGCGGTGCTGTAGCTGGGCCATCTCTCAGGGTGTGATTAGCTGTAGCATCAGGACACGGAGCCTCCCTCTTCATCCCGGGGTGTCATCAGTGTCCCCACTCTCACTTTGCACGTGAGGAGGGGCTGCTTATGGGTTGTGCCGGGGCCTCTGGGCAGAGAGAGATTTGAAATGCTACGTCCACCTGGGAATGTCCCTGCTGGCTGCTGCCGAGCTGGCAGGGCCTGGCAGGAGCTGGCAGGCGTCGGGGGGGTTATTCCATGAGCTGCTGCTTGGGCTGGTCCTGGCTGTGATGCCGAGGGGCTGGAGGCTGCTGGAGGTGGCTGGTCTGGTCCGGCTGCGGTGTGGGAGGCAGAGCTGCCCATCGGGACGCGGCGAGGCCGCCCAGCCGTGCCGCTCCGTCTTTTGTTGCCACGTTTTGCTGCTTGGCACCTCCTAATTAAATGTAAATATGCGGCTGGGATTTAGGCTTCAGAGCTGGGAGCGGAGCCCATCAGCCAGCCAGCCGTGCTGGGATTTAAAAATCTGCGCATGCAGAGCCCAGCCAGGGGCTCGTTGCTGGGGGAACGCAGCCTCCCACCGGGCTGCGGCCAGCCCTGCTTGTGCCCTGCCTGCTGTAGGGTTTGGGGGCCTGGGGTGTCACCCCACTCCCCATAGAGCCGTGCTGGCAGAGAGTGACCCACCTTGCCTCCTGCCACCCCCTCGCTGTTTGCAGGTCTGTTTCTTGGCAATAGTTTGGGGTTGGGCAGTCCCAAATGGGCTGGAGAACGCCAGGAGCTTGAGCTGCCTGGCTCTGCCAGGTTGGGCAGGGGCTGGCAGAGCACAGGCTGCTTTCCTCGGGCCCTGGGGGTTGGAATAGGGTGAGATTAGCCCGGTTTGGGGCAGCTCTTTACCATGCTGGCCAGCAGGCTGGGCCTGGCAGTGCCAGGATTTCTGTTGGAGGAAGATCTGGAGAGGACATTTGGGTAGATATTGCTGGAGCTGGGATGTCTTAGTGGGATCAGAAGGTGAAACGACAACGGGATTAATGGAGCCTTCTCCATTCATCTGGCCCAGCATGGTCCTTGCTCCTCCCCACCACCCTGGGGCAGCCTCGGGGGGATCCATGGGGGGGTCCTGGCTGGACCTCAGGCGCTGAGGGGGCCCCAGCTGGGCTGCAGAGGCAAAGGGATTGTTCTGAGCTGCGAGGAAACCAGGAAACATTATTCGTTGATGAATAAATTCCTGCTAGGCACAACGCCGCGTCGTTGATGGCCACCCTCCTGAAACGGGGAGAGAGGCAGGGAGGGGAGATGTGGAGAAGGGCAGCGAGGACGATCAAAGGTTTGGAACAGCTTCTATACAAGGAGAGATTAAATAGATTTAGATCCTTTAGCTGGAAAAGAGGCGAACGAAGGGGGATATGATAGAGGGATATAGAATTGTGAATGATGCGGAGAGGCTGAATAGGGGATGATTATTCACTCTTTTTTGTACTGGGAGAACCAGGGGCATACGTTTACATTATTAGGAGCGGGTTTAAAATAAACAGAAGAAAGTACCTTTTCCTGTGCAGCACATAATTAAAATCTGGAACTCATTACTGAGGGAAGCGGGAGAGACCAGCGGTGTCAGCGGGTTCAAAAAGGGATGAGGTGTGTGCTCAGGGGCCGGGCGCGAGCAGGGAGAATGGATATGGCCCGAGGCAGGACCATGTGCACCCCGGCTGCCAGAGCAGGGATTTTTGGCCAATTTTCTGGCTGTTCTGGGGAGGTTTGTTCCTGTGGCTGCCACTTGAGGTGGTCACGTTGGCCCCAGGGGTTGGTACCCAGGTCCCAATGCTTCGGGGCATCTCTTCCTAACCCGGGGGCTGTTTCTCTTCCCAGTGGCCCTGCAGATGCCAGAAGGGCTCCTCATGTTTGCCTGCACCATCGCAGACATCGTGGAGAGGTAAGACAACAGCTTGTATGTGCTTCCCCACTTGGCTCCAGGGGCTGGCGAGGGGATGGGGGGCTGTTGCCGGGAATGGGGTGGCCACTGGATGGGGCTACCTGTGCAGGATGAGATCCAGCGCTACTGCCCGGGGGGGAACAGGGGGTGCCCTCACAGGGACACAGCCTGGCTGGGTGCAGGCAACGCTGCTGCCTTGCAGCAGGTCCCAGGGGTGCGCTGCCAGCCTTGGGGACAGGGACTGGCACCGCACCAGCCCAGCCCTCGCTGCTTCTCCTCCCCTCCCCGCTCTGCCGGGAGCTGCTGACAAGCTCAGCGTGTCGGGGCCCTCGCTGGGGTGATGGAGCCGGGGAGCAGCCGTGTTAACAACTGGCTGATGCCGGCTCGGTGCCTGTGTGCTCCCTGCAGCCACCCCAGTCTTGTCCCTGATGCTCGGGGGCAGCCTTTCTCCAGCTGGTGAGGCTCGAAGCCACGGTGATGGCCCAAAGGGGGGGTGACTGCAAGCAGCTCCTGCCAGGCAGCCTCTTTTGCCTGGCTCCTGATTTTTCTGTGCCGCTCGGGAGGTGGGGTCAGAGGCACCGGAGGGGAGCTGGGCTTTGCAGCCGCAGCGGATGCAGGCACCTTGTAGAAATTGGCCTTAATCTCACCGCTGAGCGTGCCTCCCTCCCTCCCTCCCTCCCCACCCGCCGGCTTTCTCCCCGCTGCGCCTGCCCCCTCCCCAGCTCCTCTCTGTTTTCGCACAGTGAATTAGTGCTAATAGCACCGCGTGCCTCGTCTGCCATCGGGGTCGTGGCACTCATTAGTAAGCTCCCTTCCCGGGGCGAGCGGGCTCGCCTCCCCGCCGCCGTTAGCCGAGCAGCCGTCGCCGTGCCAGGTGGGAAGGCAGCGGTTGTGCCTGTGGGCTTTGTCCCCCCCTTTGTCATTATTTTCCTCGTGGGACCACAGCAGCCCCCCGCCGGGGCTGGGCGAGGGTGGGGTGGGAAGGTGGGGCGTGGGACGGGTGCGGGGGGCAGAGGGGACGGGTGCGAGTGCGGGCGGCTCCGCGTGGGTTTGTCCCTTTAAGCGGAGCTGCCTCCTCTCTGGCTTTGGCACCCAGCCGCTTTCATGTCTCCGACTTCAAAGGCAGCGGATTAAGAGGCTCTTTTATCTGAATGAAACCTTAAGCCCCACTTGCCGGTGGATGCCAGGGTGCTAGTGGATGCCAGGGTGCTGGGATCCCCGCTGGACTCACCCTCCCTGCCAGGGGTGCTCCACAGGGCTGAGGGGGGGGGTGTCGGGGATGGGGGTGCTGGTGGGAGATGGGTGGTGGGAGGTGGGTGCTGTGTGGGGAGAGGGGCCTGGCCCAGAGCCGTGACGTGGCAGCACCAGTGGGTTGGAGGTTGGATGGGGGATGGATTTGAGGCCGAGCAGGAGGGCCGTATCCTTCACTTGCTGGCACTGCACAGCACCCAGAGACACCCCACTGCCAGTCCCTTGCTGGGAGCACTGGGTGCCATCCGTGATTCTGGCTGGGGATGTGGCCATGCTGGGCATCAACACTGGATTGTGGCTGTGGGCAGGAGTGTGCCCAGCCCTGTCCCCGGTCTCTCGGGGACACGCTTGGGACCCGGTCACATTGCCGTAAGTGAGGTGTGAATCGGCAGGTGGCCTCGTTAGTGCCTGCCTCTTCCTGCTATTAATATTCATCACTGGCATTAATGTGGAATGGTGGCTCGGCCGCCGCTCCTGCTGGCCCTCCTCACCCGGCGCTGGGGCTGGACGAGCCTCCGACGTGACGGGAATCTCTGGAGCTGTGTGCTCCAACGGAGGCTGCCATGGCCAGGCTGGTGACGGGGGCTCGGGGTAGTGTTGGCCCTGGGGTAGCCTGTCCCCTCCCCACTGGGGACAGAGGGGACTCGAGGGATGAGCGTACTGGGGATACCTGTGCCCACAGGGGGGGCATTGCTAAGCGAGCAGCCCCTCTCCCCACCCGATCCCTGGAGCCTCCTGTCACCTTCTTGATCGTGGGAGATGGAATTTGGGGGTGCCAGCGAGCTCACTGTCCCCTGCATGCTCTGGTAATGGCTGTAGAGCTGTGCCTGGGGGCTGGTGCCCCTGGGGTGACAGTGCCCATCACTGTGTGTTCTGGCTTGACCGGAGCCATGTCGCCTGCCGCTCAGCCGGAATATTTATTCCTTCTGCTGGAGCTGCTTTTTAATACAATATTTGTGCCGTGGCCTGGCGGTGCTGGGGAGGGCAGAGAGAAGGGACGTGGCTTTGCTTCGCCACAGCACAGACAGCCTGGGGAGGACGTGGTGCTGTCTGTGGGTCTGTCTGTCTCAGTGCAGGGGGGACGGCGGCGTCACTCTGTCCCCTGCTGCAATGTGAGAGTGAGCAGGTCCCTGGGGGGGCAAGGAGGGGAGGGGCTACAGGGTGAGGACCCTGCAGAACCTCATCTTGGCTCCCCAGTGTTGCACTGGTGCTCGCTGGACCCCAAGGGGCTGCGGGGATGAAGATGTAGCCGAAGTGTCACTGCCGCTGCCTCCGGAAAGGCTGGTGGGGTACTTAGCCTGGAGCCTTTGAAATCAAGAGCACTTTTACAGCATTGACCGGCGTGAGGCCCAGTTAATTAGCGTTAATAGGTTTGTCATTATCGAACCTGTGCTGGGGCAAGCAGCCGGCTGGTGA
>NW_015090977.1:2810327-2822332 GCF_001431845.1 Calidris pugnax | reverse complement strand
TCTCGCGGCACCTTCCAAATTGGCTCCATTTGTCACGGCTGATGTAATTCGGCAGAGGGTAACTCGTGCTGGGGGGCGGCAGCGTGGAGAGGAGCGTGGGGGGAGCTCGGACCGGGGTTCGGGGAGGGGGGCAGGCCCCCCCCAACCCACCCGCTGTCATGCCGGGGAGGTGACGGCGGTAGCCCCCTGCGCCAACGGCTCGGAGGGGAGGGGGTTCAGCCGGGAGCGGACCCCTCCTCTCCCCCCGCCGGGGGCTGGAGCAGACGGATCAGCTGGGCTCTCAGCTGGGCTTTTGATTCCTTGTTAATAAAGTCGGCTGTCAGCCTTCGCAGCTGCTAATCCCTCCGTCTCCCCGCGCCGCGACGGGGCGAGTGGCTGCTGCTAATAAGCCGTGGCTCGGCAGCGGGGACGGGTGATGGGGGGGGGTGTGGGGAGCCCAGGGGTGTCCTGACACCCACGCAGGCAGCCCTGCCACTGCCTTAGCACCTCCCAACAACCCGATGGCTTTGGAGCATCCCTGCGAGGCAGTGCTGGGGGTGTGCAGAGCACCCCGGTGACCGTGCCCGGCAGCATACGAGGACATTTCAGAGGGACAGGGGGTCTTGAATCATCTCTGGTTGAGCAGTAAAGAGTTAAACATCGTGCAGGCAGCCTGGCAGCTCTGGCGTGGCTTGAAATGCCCCACTGTGGCCACTGCTATGGCTGTGATAGCAAGGACAAGAAAGCTCCTGAAGCCTGGTGTGCCCTGCAGGTCCCCAGTGCCATGAAGGCTGTCCCCTCCAGGCCTGGTGGGTAGGCAGGATGAGAGCACCAGGTCCTCTGGCCAGGAAAGTCTGTGGTGTGCCACTGAGTGCCATGGCGAAGCTGGCAGCATCACCTGGAGGTGCCAAAGGGCCATCCTGGGACACTAACACGGGTCAGGATCTGGCCTCAGCTGCACGGTGCCATAGCTCTGCCCGCCAGCGCTGCCGTCCCTTCTCCCCTTGTCCTCTAAGCGCAACCCCGAGGCGCTGGCAGCGCGGTGTGGCATGCTGTGCAGGGGAATTTAATCACCATCATTAACCACACAACAGCATCATTAGGGAGAATGAAGTTCTCACTTCATTGGAGATGTTTAAAACCTCAGCCCGGGCGGTGATGGTGTGGGGGGAACTGGGCAGGAGGGAGTGTGCGGGGTCTCTAGGGCCGTCACATCCCAGGGCTGGGACGTGCCAGTGCAGGTGCAGTGCCCATCACCGTGTGCCCTGTGCCACCTCCTCGTGTCCTTGTGGAGCCCAGGGAGCTGGCAGCGATGGGCAGCACTGTGGCTGGGCTGCAGGGAAGAGGGGACAGGCGTCATCTGGGCACAGGATGTCCATGGTGGCTTTGCCACCACCATCTCTGGGCCCTTGCGTTGCCTTTGGGGTTTTTTTTTGCAGCTGCAAGGCCAGCAAAGCTGAGGTGTGTCTGGGATGTGCCCCCTGGGAGGATGGCGTTGGCCCTGGCACCCCCTTTGAGGACAGAGGGGGAGGTCCCCTCAGGGGAGGGGACCTGTCCAGAGATGGCTGCTTTTGGGGGGGCTGTGGGGGGGCACACCTCTCCTCATCCTGACCCACTTGCAGACGCTCTGCGGGACCCCGTGCCGCAGTGATTGCCCAGCTGCAGTGGGGCTCTTCCAAGTGCCCGTTTGCAGTAAAATTGCAAACTCATTATTTTAATTACGTGCAGCCTTCCTGTGCTAATGAAGTTGGAGTCTTGTAATGGGGCTTGGTGATGGGCTGCTCTGCTAATTAAGCACATTGTTCTCAGCCGGGGCTGCTCTCAGCCCCTACGCCCGCCCTGGGACAGCGGCACCCGCTGGCACCTCTCCCTGGCACGGGCTGGGCTCGGGTGCCACAGGGCAGGCAGTGAGTGTAGGGTTTGTGGGGTGGTGGTGGGGCTCTGCCTTTCCCCCAGGGGACAGGGTGTGGGGTATTTGGAGGACATAACCCTCTTGCTTGTCCCCAGGCTTTTCCCAGAAGGGAGGTGACACCGTGCCAGAGTGTGACCGTGCTGTGAAGGGCCATGCGCAGGCGAGGCAGGTGACTGTGAAGCAAGGAGCAGCTTGCTCCATGTCCCCATCCCCAGCGGGACACACGGGTGCTCCAGCTTCTCGGTGCTGGCTCCATCCTCCAGCAGCCCTGTGGTGACAGGACCCACCACTCTCAGCCCAGTCCCCTCCCCACCAAGGGCTGCTGGATCTGGGCACGGGGGACGCGCTGGGGCTGAGGAATCCTTTCTGCCAGGGAAAGCGGCTCTGCTGCATGGAGTGAGGACCAGCACAGTATCATTCACACGCTGCCACGGTGTCAGGGGACCCCACGCTCCTGCCAGCAGCAAGTGCTCTCATTTATTTGTCGAGGGGATGGGATAAATCAGGACCACTCCAGCCTGGCGCCTGCACTCGGGTGGCAGGAAGCGACCGCCCCGTGCTTGGGGACATGCTGGCCCCGCCTGTGCCTGTCTGTCCCGGTGTTTTCAGCCTCCAAACATGTCCCTGGGTTGCTGTCACCTCTGTCACACACTGGGCAGGGAAGAGAGGGGCTGGGAGGGTGCAGGGATCCCGTCCTGGCAGTTGGGATCGGGGCTGGGACCTGGCCTGCCCTGGCGTGCATCCTGCCAGTGCTGAGCATGGTGCTTTACAAATGGGATTTCGGGAGCCATCTGTTTAAAAGAGGAGATAATGAATTAGGGGGAGATGAGAAAAATGCTAAGGCCGGGCGGTTTTTCAGAATGAGCTGGGGTTTACGGGACATAAAAGATGAATAACCCTCCCCACGTGTTCAATATTCATGAGCTCCCAGCTGTAGTGAGCGCCTCAGCGCTGGGTGGGGACAGCCCCGTCACCGCATCCTCCCTGCCAGCGCGATACCAGCGCGCCGCTGGGACCCCGTCCGCCGCTCTGATGAGTTCCTGGGACACAAAACACCCTCAAAGGACATTCCCTTGGCTGTCCCTCTCCTGCATCCCGGTCCGGTTTGGTTGGTGAGCAGCTCCCCGGCCCGTATCAGAGGCAGGTGGCTGCTAATTGACGTTTCCTTCCTCTGTAGTTTGATGAAAGGCTCCGGCGACACCGAACTGATTAAAACATCAAGGGGAGGCCCCGGCGCTTGCCTTTGATTTGTCTCGGGAGATGATTGCTGCTCTGCTCCACCGTCCAGCCCAGCCGGCGCGGGTGACCCCGGTGCGTGCCGTCCTGGTGCCTGTGTGCCTCTCTTGCCGGCGCTGCCGGGCTGCCAGCACCCTTCCAGCCTCGCCAGCCACAATGGCAGCACCACTGGGCTCTCTCCTCACCAGGCATCGTTCCGTGGCCTCTCTGCTCCCTGCAGCCGGAGCAGGACGGTTCCCCGTGGCCAGGGCTCAGCCCACACTCTCTCTGCCCACCGGCCGGTAGCCACGTACTGCCAGCTACAGCCCTGCACACCGGGCAAGGGCCACGGGCACCTCTGCCAGCCTCTGCCCCCCTCCCTCCGCTGTTGCTATTTCACTTTCTTGCTCTTCACCCCCAGGGACTTTCTCTGGGGTTTGGGCCAATTTGCATACATTTTAATCTATAAAAAATTAAGCGGCGCTGGCTGCCGCTCTGAGTCAGACCTCCCCGTCCTGAATCTTAAGGAGCTGAATAATTTTCCACTTTTGCTGAGATGTGTGGAGTCTGATTCATGTTCATCTCATCACCTCTCATTAGAGGAGGGGGCTGGAGGCCTGGGGGGGCGGGGAAGAGCCTTCTCGAACCTTCACTGGCAGCCCCCAGCCCCATGGGGCAGCCGTGCAGGCAGTGGAGGAGCCGTCCTCCCATCCAGACCACGCTGGTGGCAAGGGACCACAGGATTTGGGTGTTAGCAGGGATCTGGTCCATCTTCTGACAGTCCCCAACCGTGTCCTCAGCTCTGCGAGGAGATGCCCAGGCTGGATATGGGAGGTGGGAATGACTTTGCCCCCTCTCTGGGGAAGCTCTAGCTGAGCTGCTCCCCTGTCCCCCTCCCCGGGCGCTGACTGATGGGCCGGGGCTGTTAATATTCAGCACGCTCCACCATTTCTCCACCTTCTGCCATCTGCCCAGCTCTGCCCACCATTTCTATTCTTGCCGCCGACGTAACGCTCCCTGCCTGGCGCTCAGGGGGGAGTGTGCGGGACCCTGGCCCCCTGCCAGCCCCCGGCGGGGGGGTGACACTGTGCCAGGGCCCCCACCCCTGTGCCAGCGGCAGGGGGGACCCCACTGGCACCGAGCTCCCCGCCGCCGGCTTGACCTCGGCATAAATAAGGAATTAGCATCTGGTTTAAGCAGCCCCTCCAGGCGCAGGGCTTTGTCATCGCGATACCTGCTTTCATCCGTAAACTACTACGGCAGCTCACCGGGAAGGCGGCCAAGCTAATAATCCCCCGAAATGGTGCAATAAAATACCCACAAAGGTGGCACCTTTAAATCATGCCAGAGCCCCGGCTTTGCCGGCGTGTGCCGCTCTGCTGGCTGGTGGGTGCTAGGTGGGCTTGGGCAGGAGCGCTGGGATGACGGAGCAGGGGATATGGGACAGCATCAGCTTTTCCCTCGCCAAGTGCCACCTAAGCACCAACTGCTCCTGGAACACACCCAGCTTGGTCAAACTGGCACCCGTGGATGACACAGCCGGGTGTGGGCTGGGGTGCACGGGCTCACACGGTGCCCGGGCACGGGGGGTACGGTGGCTCATCCAGTCTGGCTGGCACGGCTTGGGATGCCAGGCCCGTCCTGGTGGCTCTGGTCCCTGGAAGTGGCTGGCAGGAGCAGCGGCATCACGCTGCGCCGGGTCTCCCTCTGCTGCTCTCCCCGCTGGAGCATTAGGAAGCTGGCAGCGTATTGTTTGATGAGCAGATAATCCGCTGAATTGCAAACAGCTTTACCCAATTGAAGAGGCGGATTACCGCTCTCCAGCTTAATCATGTTGACATCTCGGAGAGTAGCCAGTGCTCGTCCTCTTTGGCGCGTGGCGAAGGGCTAAATGGCAGCGCGGGGTCCCCCGGGTAGTGGCGTGCCACAGAGCTTTGGGGGGGTAAGGACGTGGGCTGCGGGGACAGCGGCCAGCCAGGACCCTCACCGTTGTGCCTCCCCGCAGGTTCACGGACGCGGAGGTGGTGGTGATGGGCGACGTGACCTACGGGGCGTGCTGCGTGGATGACTACACGGCCCGGGCCCTGGGCGCTGACTTCTTGGTGCACTACGGACACAGCTGCCTGAGTAGGTGACACTCGGCCCCGGGGCGCTGCCGAGGCGGCCGTGCGTGGCACTGCAGAGCCTGTGCTGCTGCCACCCTGCCGTGCCCAGCGCCTCCCGCCCCGCTCGATGCCAGCTCGAAGACTTAGTGCCAAGGGCTAATCCCTTCCCAAAGGGATTTCTGTTCTACAGCCTCAGATTCAGGCTTTGGATGGGGCCAGGCTGGCTGAGCGGCTGCCCAGGGACAGGATTTTGGGGGCAGCGGGGCGTGCTCGTCCCGCTCAGCCACGCACCACTGCAGCACCCAAAATCATACCCCCTGTGTGCCCAAGAGCTGAGCAATGGGACCGTGGCTTGGCAGGACCCCACTCGCCCAGGAGCCACTGATGGGGACGGGGCTCCTCTCACCCCTCATCACCCAGCAGTGGGTTTTGGGGGGAATTTGGGAGCAATGGGGGTCTTGGGGGGAATTTGGGAGCAATGGGGGTGGGGAGCGATGACCTGGGGGTCCCACTTGCCCCGGGGCCGGCAAGTAGGGCCAGGGAAGGCAGCTTTTCGGGTTCAGCGCAGGCTGGGCGGGGAAGGGAGGAGGAGGCTGTGTGCTCCCCAGGCGGATGGTACTCTGGATCCAGTTGCCATGGAAACTGCGCTGCTGTCCCAGATGCTGCTAACTTTGAAGTCCACCCAGGATGGAATCAGCCCAAAAATAACAATAAGACGCTCTGGGTTTTAAGGTGGATCGGCAGAATTGCCGTAGCGAGCGGCAGGCACGTGCATCCCTTGCCGCCTCCGCGCTCCCGGCACCCGGCGGCCCTCCTGGATCTTTATGGGGCCCTATAAATGGGTTTGAAGAATTGCGTCAGGCTCCGTATGAAATACTGACTCTCCAGTTGAGAACTCTGTCCCGAAAGCCACATCGGCATGAGCGTCTGCGGTGATAAATATCCCTGCTAGGTGCTTTGTTACGGAAGGAGGGTTATGGGCACCACTGGAACAGGGAGTATAAAACCCCTGGTTTGTAGCCTGCTATTACATGAATGAACAGCGGGAAGGGGAGCGAGGGGATGTATCCACTGGTGCTTGGGAGCACACTGGTGGGATGCTCCAGGGGATGGGAGTCACATCTACTGGAGCTGCTCCCCATAGGGACAGGCAGACACTTTCCAGGCTGCTTGTCACCAGCCCTGCCACCATCCGTGGCCCATGGCCACGTGGTCCCTGCCTGCACCAGGTTGGATGGGTTGTGGGGCACATCAGGGTGCTGAGAGGGTGCTGGGCTCCTTTTGGGCTGCCCATGGTGCTCCTGGCACCAGCTCAGTGCAGCCACCCTCACAGGGAGCCCTGTGGCCGATGAGAGGGCACATCCTGGTGCCGCACACAGGCGCTTTGCCCTCTCCCTCCTGGCCCCACGTGCCCCACGGGAGGGAGTAATTTGCACTTAATTGTGATCAGGTGAAGAGCACCAAAATGGGAAGTGAACGTGGAGCTGTGGATCGATGTGGACTCTGTGTACTTTAATTATTCACTTAATCGTAGTGACACAGGCTTCTTAGCACCGGGGGTAATTAGATTTGTGTTCATTGATTCCCCAGGCTGCCATTATCTGGAGAGAAATGAGCGGGTGCTCTCCGCGGCTCCCAGCTGCACCCCCTGCCTGGGGTGCCAGTGTGGACAGAGGGGTGGCACAGCCCTCCCTGGCCTGCCCACACCAGGGTGGTTGGAGCACAGGGAGCTCTACCAACATGCTTTATCCCCCCCTGGGACCTCACCAGGGCCCGGGGTGCACCCTGCACTCACACCCTCTCTCTTCCTCTCACCAGTTCCCATCGATGCCACACAGGGGCTGAAGATGCTCTACGTGTTCGTGGACATCAAGATCGACACGTCCCATTTCCTCGAGACCATTCGCTTCAACTTCGCAGCGGGCACCTCCCTGGCCCTCGTCAGCACCATCCAGTTCGTCTCCACAGTGCAGGTGAGATGGTGGAACCCCTGGCAGTGGGGTGTGGGATGGGGGCTTGTGCCTCCCCCAGCCTTGGCCCTGGCTCCATCCCTCCCTGATCCTGTTCCAGGGCTGGAGCCTCTGCCCCGGGGCGCTGGTGGTGACGGTTCCCCTCTGATGAGTTGCTGCGATAATATGCTGCTGCCGTAATGTTGATCAAGTACTTTATAATAACTCTGATCAATGTTTCATGGCGGCACCCCTCCCTGGCTCCCCCGGGAGCTGCTCTGTAAATGTCAGGGCAGGCGGTGGAGCACTTGGCATTTTGATGCAGTGCCGGCAGCGGCAGGGGAAGCTCCGGCGGGTCTGTCTGTCTGCCCCTGAACGGCCGGCTGGGCAGGACGGGAGGAGATGAATGAGCCTCTTGAGCCATGTCTATCTAAACACGGGGCTATCGGAGCGTTAAGCGTTTTCCTTTGTCTTTTAATTGATACGTTGGCTGAGCCTCGTTGAGCATCTCCGCTACGCAGGCCGTTACCCTCCCGGCTCCCCTCCGCTGTCACCGTCCTGTGACACACCAGCACAGCCATTGCCACTTGTACCCCATGGAGCTGGGACCCCAGAGTCCCCAGCAGTGCTGGGGATCACCAGCCTCGGCCACGTTCTGTGCCACAGTCTATCCCTGGTGGCCAACTAACCCCACGTCTCCTGCAGGCAGCATCCCAGGAGCTGCGCTCCCAGTACAAGGTGTGTGTCCCCCAGTGCAAGCCGCTGTCCCCAGGGGAGATCCTGGGCTGCACGTCACCCAAGCTCTCCCAGGACACAGATGCCATCGTGTAAGTATCCGAGGTCCTCCAGGACCCTCCTGCATGCCCCAGGCTGCCCACCCTACCTGTACCCCCTGCCCAGCTGTGGGATGGTGCTGGGGGGGTGGCATGGGGACATCCACGGGCTGGGATGGGCCATCTCCAGCTCCCCGCGCTGCTCGGAGTGGCGTGTGCTCGTAGCGCAGAGGAAATAATTGAGTCGTATATCAGAATAGATAATAGATGGAAGGGCGGGTGGATAATTGGAAAAGACAAATGGCCGGGGCCCAACATCACAGCAACATTAATTTTATTTAAGGACAGCAAATTAGAGGGAGCACTTCGCTTCCTATCACCTAATTATTTTAGGTAATGGAAATGCTTAATGTACTGTGAATACAGTGCGCTGCAGAATAAATAAATACAAGGACCCCACCCTTGGGGGGAGCCGGGGAGCCCGGGTGCAGGTTGGGACCCCACTAAGCCCTTTCTTTGCCTGCCCTGCAGGAGCCAACAGCACCGGTACCTTTCCGAGCATGGCTGTGCAGGGAGCTGGGCTCACAGCTGCCGGGACAGGGGGGCAGTGGGGGCTCCAACTTCACACTGGGAGCAGGGAAGAGGTGCTGCTTTCCATCTCTCCTCAAGGGCATCGGGAGCGGGCAGGGGTGGCCGGGCTGGCACCACATCAGCAAGAGTGAGTCCTTCCTGCTGCCCGGAGGAGCTGTGGGGTGGTACTGACCGGCTGCCCGTGCAGGTGCACACAGCTAGGGTACCTGCGTCCTCCCCGCGTTATTATTTTCTTCTTTTGCCCGTCTCCGGGGCTAACTTTTGCAGACAAATTAGCTTTGATCTCCCAAAATGTCATTCTCCAATTAAGGGCAAAATCTAGTCAAGTTTTAAGTCTGAATTCATTTTCCAAGCCCTCACTCCATTAGGGCAGCTGAATGAAAGGCTTTGAAATGTAATTGCTGACTTGAAATCCGATTAGAAATGGAAGCAGCAACGTCTAGAACCAGACATTGAGATGGAGCAGCTCCTGGTTGCCCCACGCTGGCGTGGGCGTCCCTCCTCGCCCCGAGCGTGGCCACCTCTCCCTCCTCGGTGTGCCCGGGGGGCTGCACAGGGGTGGGGGGGCCCCGGCTTTGCCCGCTGGCCCTGGGATGGAAGCTCACACTGTCTGCATCCTGGAAACCAGTGGGCATGTAGATGGGCATTGCCATTTGCCACCTTCTCTCTTGGCAGGTATTTGGGTGATGGGCGCTTCCACCTGGAGTCCATCATGATCGCCAACCCTGGGATCCCTGCCTACAGGTATGGAAAATTTGGGGGGGAGGGAGAGGGGAGGAGGGAAGAGGTGAGGAGGGAAGAGGTGCAGCGGGGAGACGAACGCCAGCCATTTACTCCGGCTGAATATAAACATTTTGACAAGTACCTGTGAAAGCTCGTGGAGGTGCAGCCATTAAAAGCCCGGCTGCTGCAGGCAGAGGCCATAAAGCGCGATGATGAGGCCGCTGAAAGCAGATGAAATATCAAGAGCGAAAGGCTGGGCCCATTTGGCGAAATCTGAATTTCTTAGTAGGTCGTTTGTTACTAACGGGAGGCGCGCGTCAGGTTTATAGCGCTGGGGAAGCTGCCGAAACCCGAGCGGGATTTGATTAAAATTCCTCTCGTCAAACAAAGCAACAAATCAAAGATTTCTTCATAATTGATGAGCCGGGACAGAGGGGAGCTGAGCGTGGAGCCGAGCGCACGGCCCAGGCTGTGCTGGGTGTTGGGGGGCTGCGGTGGGACACCCTCCTTATCCCCATCTTTGTCCCTGATGAGCCTTCTGTGGCCTGTGTTGGCCACGGGGGGTGTGTTGGGGGGGGAGAGCTGCTGTGAGAGGCAATTAGTGCTAATGAGGGAGGGGCAGGATGATGGGGGGGGGTGTGTGTGAGCCTGGCCGTGTTTTGCAGGTATGATCCCTACAGCAAGGTGTTCTCCCAGGAGCACTACAGCCACGACCGCATGCACCGCGCTCGGCAGGACGCCATCCGCGCCGCCGCCGGTGCCCGCTGCTGGGGGCTCATCTTGGGCACGTTGGGGCGTCAGGGCTCCCCCAGCATCCTGCAGGTACCAGCACTCTCCCCGTGGCCCCCGCTTTGGCACCAGGCACTGCTCCTGGGTGGGGAGAAGGAGTGGGGAGTGATGGCCCCATCGGCACAGTGGCCTCGCTGCCAGGGCAGGGGTGGACCGGGCACCGTTGGTAGCCCATCGGTTGCCACTGGCTGGGCTCTGCGTGCCCCCAGGCTGAGTGGGTAGGGCAATTAGCAGCGGATGAGGGAGGCCGGACAAGGGCTCATTAAACCTGCCCCTTGCTGGGGAGAGCTGGCCAGCCTCAGAGACCCCCCCGGCACGGGCAGCTCGGCAATTAATTCCCTGGGTTTGTTTTAATTGGATGAACTTCCGATTGGATTCACCATCCCTGCTCAGCTGCCTCGCACCCTGGCCGGGCGAGGGGAGCAGGACCACGATGGAAGTGGGGTTCCCCCAGTAAAGCAGCCCCACTCACACCTAGAAATTTTGGGGGTGCCGCAGGTGAGATTTGGGGCAGAGCAGGGAGGTGAGATCCCGGCAGCCACTGTCCCGTTGTGGCCCCAGGGAGTTGGGGGACAAGGACATCCCTGGCCCCTCCTGGGCTCCTCTCCTCATCCTGCAGCCTCTGGCCTTGGTGTCCCAGGGAAGGCAGCCGCTAACGAGAACAGATTGTTGTCATTGAGCGGTAATTACTTCATTAGGCTGAGGCACGTGCTGCGGAGAGCTGGGCTCAAGCCTGAGCCGCGGCCACAGTCCCCATCGCTGCACTTGGGGAGGGGATGTGGTGGTGGGGCAGAGGTGGGACCCACAGAGGGTCTGGTGGGCGGGAAGGGGCTATGGGCAGAGCTTGTGGGGGGCATCTATCTGGGCTCCCCCGACCCCCCCGGGTGCCTTTTCCCCTGCAGCACCTGGAGTCCCGTCTCCGTGCCCTGGGCCGGCCCTTCGTGCGGGTGCTGCTCTCCGAGATCTTCCCCAGCAAGCTGCGCCTCTTCCCTGAGGTGGACGCGTGAGTGTTGGGGACCCCCCCACCTCTTGCCCCCCACACCCCAGGGTGCCCCATCCCCGTCCAGATCTCCAGTTCCCGCTGGAAACTGTCGCATCCGTCCCGTTGTCTGTGCCCATGGGGAGGGGAGGTGGCTGTCCTTGGCAGGGTGGCTTTGGCACCGTGGAGACCTTGCTCCCTGCCTGCTCCTGCTTCCTTCCCAGGGGAGGGGGGGGCTGCTGGGGGGGCTTCATTGCAGCTTGTCTTTCCCAAAGTGCTCATCCCCATTTGTTGCCCTGTGTTCCCCTTCCAGGTGGGTGCAGGTCGCTTGTCCCCGGCTCTCCATCGACTGGGGAGAAGCCTTCAGCAAGCCCCTGCTGACACCCTATGAGGTGAGCACCCCCAGTCCCATTTTGGGGAGGGGGGGACGACCAGCCCTGGCGTGGGGTGACACCCCAGAGCTTCCCACAGAGCTGTGGGGCTGTGAGCTGCCGGGACGGGGACATCCCTGCGGTCGGGCAGCGTCCCCTCCTCTCCCTCTCTGTGTCCATTGGGATTTCCCATCTCTTGTGACACCGGTGGGATTCCCGGTGCCACCAACTGCCACCGGCCTCAGCTCCGTGTCCCCTCCGCAGGCCGCGGTGGCTCTCCGGGACGTGGAGTGGCAGCAGCCCTACCCCATGGACTTCTACGCCAGCCAGTCCCTGGGGCCATGGACGGTGAACCACGCGGGCACACAGCCCCCACGCCACGGCCGGCCGGCCCAGGTGGGCAGCGTGTCGTGGGGAGGTGGGGTGTCACCGGGGGCACCCCCCCGCTCCCTCCATCCCTCCCTCCGTCCCTCGGGTGGTGGTGGGAGCGACAGCTCCGGTTGAGCTCCCGGTGCCGCGTGCCCAAAGCGCCACCCTGTGGCTTTGTTCCCGGTGAACGGGAACCGGGCTGGTGCCAGCCCCGCCGCGGGGAGGGGGGGGACATGTGAGCAGCACCCCC
>NW_015090977.1:2804714-2809020 GCF_001431845.1 Calidris pugnax | reverse complement strand
CCGCAGGTGACGCCCCCCGCGCCCCCCACCCCGACGGAGGGTGAGGAGAGACTGAGCACCGGGGGCACGCCGGCCTCCTGAGCGCAGCCTGCACCCCGTCCTGCCGCCACCGCGCTCTGGGACCGGGTGGGGGGCACCCCCCCTCCTCACCCCCTCGAGGGTAAGCACCACCGGGGACTCCCGGTGCTGGGATGGATGGGGACTCACTCCTGCCCCTCGACGGCTCTGCTGCCCGCCAGCCCCGGACCGGCTCCCAGCAAGGCCAGGCTGTGTCCCCGGCAGCTCCGGATGGCACCGGGGGTCCCCTCCCGTCCCGTCCCGTCGGGGACGCCCCGTCCCGCCCCCGGTACCACCTCCCTGCGCCGCGGCCTCCCGCCTCTAGGTGGCGCGCTGGGCGCTCAGCCCGGAGAGGCCCCGCCCCTCTGTCCGCCCCGTCCAATGAGCGCGCTGTGTTTCGGCGGGAAGCGGGGAGGAGGGGGGGGTGTCAGCCGGAAGAGACGCTCTCGACTTCCGGTGGCGGCCGGAGCCATGTCGGAGGGGCGGCCCCTGCGGCTGCTGAGCCTGCACGGCTACCGGCAGAGCGAGCGCCGCTTCCGTCAGCGCACCGGAGCGCTGCGCAAGGCCCTGCGGGGCCGCGCGGAGCTGGTGGCCGTCAACGCCCCGCACGTCGTGCCCGGCGGCGAGGGCGACGACGACGGGGACGACCCCCCCCGCGGCTGGTGGTTCTCCGGGCCCCGCACGTTTGACGCGGGGGAGGTGGCGGCGGCGCCGGCGGGGCTTGAGGAGTCGCTGTCAGCCGTGGCGGCGGCTCTGGCGGAGCACGGACCCTTCGACGGGCTGCTGGGCTTCAGCCAGGGCGCGGCGCTGGCCGCCATGGTGTGCGCCCTGCGGGCCCGCGGTGACCCCCGCTTCCCCGTGGCCTTCGCCATCCTGGTGGCCGGTTTCGCCAGCCGCGCCCCGGCTCACGGCCACTTCTACCGGGAGCCCATCGCCCTGCCCACGCTCCATGTGGTGGGCGAGGCCGACGCCGTCATCGCCGCCCCCCTCAGCAGGGAGCTGGCCCAGCGCTTCGTGGAGCCCGTTGTCCTCACCCACCCCGGCGGGCACTTCGTCCCTGCGGCTGCGCCCCAGAAGAAGGCCTACCTGGAATTTTTGGACCGATTCCACCCCGGGCAAGGCCAGGCTGATCCCCCGGGGACTGAGGCTGTTTGATAACAGTCTCTCTAATAAACGGGGCTCTGGTGAGCCGTGTACAGCCTGCCATCTTGGTGAAAAATCCCTGTGTTTCCATGCTCTCCAGAGGGGCCAGAGAGTCCTCATCAGCTCACTGTGCAGTGTCAACCCAGGGTCAGGCTAAATGGCTCTTCCTTAACTCCCTTTCCTTGTTTTGCAGCTTTGTTGTGTACGGGGGTGTGTGGGTTTGATGGTGAGGGGTTTGAGGACGGGAGGGTGACACTGCTCTGTGCGAGGTGCTTTCAGAGACTTGAATAACTGTTCTGATATTGGGCTCCCTCAGGTCAGCCACGGGAAGTGTCTGCAGAGCACACAGCTCCTGCAGGGGTTGTACCCCAAAGATTTGTGTTTTTTATTGCTGGTGAAAGCTGTTAAACCAACCTTCCAGCTGGTCTGGGCCTAGAAAATGCTCTCATCCCTGGCAGTGCCAGGGCTGGTGTTCGCTTCAGGAATTAAAGGTCTGCTGGCTCAGCGTGCCTGTGTTGGGAGACTTCTCTATCTTCCTGTGTACAAAGTGCCTTCGTGAACAAGAAAAAAAATTGTCACTACGTTTTGTGGCTCTGATGTTTTCGAGAAGCACACGGAAATCTTTATTGTCGTTATAATTGTAAGCATCCCTCTTGGCTGCTGCTGGGGCAGGCTGGGCTCTTAGCTTCTCTTAACCACGGCTCTCCTTGGGGATACAGTGCAGTGTGGTTGGTACAAGAGAGAAATATGGTGAAACCTCTCGATTTCTCCCCTGCTTGCACGGCAGTGGGGTCTAGGGAGCAGCGGGGCAGTGTGGGGTATGAAGGATGCTGTGGGGCAGGAGTAGGGACAGGAGACAAGCACTTTGTGTTCGCCCAGCCTGGAGCAGGCCTGGGAGATGCTGTGGATTAAAACCAATGTGGCAGTAGCCGAGTGGTTCCCCCTCTTGTGAGTTTTACCCTCTGGTTTGTTGCCACTTACCGATGGTGGGAGGATGTGGCTGGTTTCCCTCCAGCCCAGCCCCAGGCTGGCCTCACTCCTGGGGGGCTGGTGGGGTTCAGGTGGCTTTGCCACCTCGCAGAGCGGCATGGGGTGAGCTGTGCCACCTCTGTGCTGCTGTGATATGAAGTCATCAGGTGTCTGTCACCGCGTCGGGGACACTCGAGGCTATTTTTTGGGGGGGGAAGGACGCAGCTTGGGGCTGTGTGCTCCGGGGAGCGAGGCCGAAGGGGGCAGCCAGCCGTGACAAAGCAGCAGGGCTTTTGTCTCCGCCGCTCCCCCCCTCCACCTCAGCCCTCCGTGGCAGCAGACAGCACTTCCCCAACCCCGCCATTCGTTCATTAGCTGTTTAATTATAGAGCTACCCCCTCGCCGCGGTGGTCTCCCAGCGCAGCATCTCGCCCTCCTCCCCCCAGCCTGGCTCGGAGGAGGCACTGCAGCCGTGCCCGCTCACCGCCAGCCCGCACTGCGGCCCCGCAGCCACCCCCCGGCTTCTCCCCGCTGCCGGGGGGGGGCCACCGCCGCGGCTCCACGGTGGTGTGACGGGAGAAGGAGCCCAGGCGTGGGGTGAGTGAGGGGAACGGCGCCGGCCCTGCAGGAAGCTCCCTCGGGTGGGTTGGGGAGGGGTGTTTGGGGAGGGGTGGGTGACCCGAGCTGGGGGTGTTACGGTACCTCCTCTTCCCAGGGCGTGTGAAAAGATGGCTTCTTCCAGGTGGCTCCTGTAATCAGGTTTAAACAAATTAATAAAAGCAAATAAACGCCCCCCCCTCCTCCCTCCCTCAGCCACGGGGGGTGCCTGTGCCAGCGGTGGAGGATGGAGGTGCTCTGCCCCTGGTGCCGTGGGAGGAGGGAAGCGGCTCCCGTGGGCATCACTGTGTGTCCCTGCCAGGCAGAGGGGTTTGCCCTGGGAATGCTGCCCCCCCTCCCCGTTTTTTCACCAGCCAAATGCCTTCGTGCCAGCCCCTGCCCACCTCTCACAGATCCAGGCCTGTTCTTGGGGCACAGCCACCCTCATCCCCTGCCCACGGGGGTGAGCCCGGACACCAGACTGACTGAGGTTCTCCTCCCTCAGCGTGGTGGCTGGGAGGGGTTTCCTCTTCCCCCACCCCGGAGAAGCTGGGTTTTCCCCAAAAACAGTGTGTGGCGGATGCTGCGAAGGCGATAGGAGCCAGCCTGGTGTCTGGGTGGCAGCTGTGACACTGGGCTGCGGTACAGGGGGACCTGGGGACAGCTGGAGGTGTTACCCGGTGGCACCAGGAGCCTGGGTGTTGGGCAGGGGTGGGCTTCGCCCCTCTGCTCCCCAGGGGGGCCCTTTGGACTCCCTGTTGGAGCCCCCAGCGTGCCCACAGTGGCTGTGCTCACCGGGAGCCTGCTGTGGGCACCCCGGGGGTGGGCAGAGCCCCCAGCCCTCTCCTGGTGTCCCGGGATCAGCACGGCCTCCCCCCAGCTCCCCGTGTCCCTTCTCCCTGCGCCGCTGACTCAGGCCCTCCTCTGCCACCCACCCTGCCAGCTGCCCACGCCGGGGGGCTCGCCAGGCACCGGCTCCCGTGGGCAGCACCGGAGACTAAGCGATGTCCTGCCGAGCCTGGCACCCGGGTGTGTGTCTTGTTGAGATTTGAGCCTTACTCATCTTCACGCTCTTCCTCCCTCTGTCCCCACGAGCGAGCGGGGCCCGGCTGGGGGAAGGCGACGTGTTTCACAGACAACACGGTTCTCCCCGAGCCCGCTCGTGAGGAGGCAGCGACGTGGGCAGGGGGGGCATCCCCGCACCCCACACTGATGGAGGGGGACCGAGCCATTGGGAACAACCCCCCCCACAACCACCACCCCCCTCCCCACTTCACCCGCAGAAGCTTCCAGTTGTGGCTGAGTCACTCCCGCTGTAGCTCCTTCTCTCCTTGTTTTGGATGGAAGTTTTCCATGGAAACCCACGCTGGGCCAGGCGGCGGGCTGGGATAAACACGGCTGAATCACAAAAGGCCGTTTTCGCCAAGAGCTGTCAGATGGCAACGACAGTGCGTGCGGGGGGAGAGGGGGGGGTAGGGGGGGGGCAGGGGGATGCCCTGGCCTTTTGGGGGGCACCTCTCCCGGCACCCCCCCCCCCCCC
>NW_015090977.1:2803186-2804672 GCF_001431845.1 Calidris pugnax | reverse complement strand
CACCCGCCCCGGCAGGGAGGGCTGGGGCCACGTAGCTCCAACCAGGAAACTATAAAACTTTACAGAGTGCGGCTGGAGAGAAACAGGAATCGCTGCAGCGGCTGCCAGAAGGGCCAGCGCTGGATTCACAAGATTTTCCAGGGCTCGGACTCGCCAGGAAGGGATTTATCCACCGAGGAGGAGCCGTAAAAACTAAAATTAAATTCTTCATCTTGGAAAGGGAGGGGGGAGAGAAAGGAGAAAATGCTTGACCTCCCCCCCCCCCCCCCCCCCAAATTCCCAGGGTGCCCTTGGCCAAGCTGGGAGTGGGTCACAGGCTTCGGATAGAAGCTGTTTTTTGGGGCCACGTGCTCTCCCCAGGGATGCACGGAGAAATCCCAGCTGGGGAGAGCCCCTGGGGGGGGGGGGGGTTGCTCAGCCATGGGGCTCCATGGGGTCACGGCTGCTGGGGGTCCCCAGGGAAGAGCCTTCCCACCCTCCTGGCCATGGCATGGGGATGCTCCCCCAAGTGCCAGGAGTGAGGACCAAGGTCTGGCAGCGTTTTGTGCCGCGCCTGAGCCCCGTCCCACCAGAGAAACGGCAAAGAAATGGCTGGGCCATGGCAGGCGCCGCGTTCCTCCCCGGCACTGCCATCGTCTCCGCGCTGGGGAGGAGCACGGGAGCTGGATGGCCTCTCTCCCCCAGCGCTGACGGCTGGCCCCGGGCCCGGTGGCTTGGAAGCACCGTCGGAAGCTGAGTCCCAGTGTCAGAAATCCAGGATATTTTTAAGGAGTCTGGAAGAAAAACTTAATTCCAGGGTGTCAGTGGGAGAGATTTGGCCTTCAAAACAACAACAGTGCAGCAGGAGGCTTCCCGGGGCTGGAGCGTGGGGTCCGAGGGACCACGGTGAAGCCCGTGGGATGTGTCCCCTCACCCGGGAATGTCCTGGAAGGGACACGGATGCCGTTGTGGCCTGGACCTCGATGTGCTGCCGCTGCTGCTGCCCACCCCGGGCAGGAGCGGGGAGGTATTTCTGGGGGGCAGAGGGTAGATTTTGGGGCCAGTGGCTGTGCTGGGCCACGGTGTGCTGTGCCCAATGCAGCTGGGCGCTCATGGGGTGGCCCAAAATCCAAAAATCCCCTTATTGGAGGTCTGTGGGAGGCGGGGGCAGAGGGGACTGGCAGGAGACGGGGCAGGACGTGGCAGAGACCCGGTGCCTGTGATAGCCCCCTGCTCTGCCCCACTGCAGCCCCGCTGGCCCCCGGGGGACCTGGCAGTGCCCGTGCCCATCTGGGCGAGGGCAGAGCTGCAGGACCCCCGGGGGTGGGTGCTCCTGAAGGGGCTGCTCTGGGGAGGGGGAGTGTGTGCCACTCGGGTTTAGGGGCACCAGTGGGGGCCTGAGGACACCTCTGGGAGCTCCGTGCTGGGCTGCAGGGCCTTGTTTGGAGGCTGTGGCCCTGTCCTGCCGCTGCCACCCTCACCCCACCTGGGTCTGTCCCCCCCCCCC
>NW_015090977.1:2793867-2796071 GCF_001431845.1 Calidris pugnax | reverse complement strand
GCCCCCTCCCGGGCCCCGCCAGCCCCACCGTGTCCCCGGCTCCTCGGGGTGCAGAGAGGATCAGCACCCAACACCCTGCATCCCTCTTCCACCTGCTCCCGGACCCACGGGCACCCAGCGAGGCATGAGCAGAGGGTCCCGTGACCCGGAGGGCTGCAGTGTGGGGAGCCCCATTGCTGCATCCCCGGGGTGTCCCACCGTGGCACCCACAAGGGGCCCCAGGGCACCCATCACCTTCCAACCACCCCACTGGGCCAGAGTGTGGCCCCATCCTGGCCTGGTGGCATCGCCGTGGGGCTGGTGATGTGGGGACCCCAGGGGGGGTCTTATCCCGGAGCGTGGCCCGTTGCTGCCATCTCGTGGGCTTTCCACGAGCGGCTGAAGCCGTGTCCCCGTCGCGGGGGGGGTGGTGGTGGAGGGGGGATGTAGCCAGGACCCGCTGTTGAGGAGAGGACCCCTGGGGTCTGCGAAAATTGGGGGGGGAAAGGGGGTGAAGATTGAAGGGGTTGCCCCATGAGGAATGGGGTCTCGGTGCCCCCCCCCCATGGAGCATCCAAGGGGGAAAGGGGGGGTCCATCTGAACATCACCCCATAAGGAAGGGTCTCTCAGCCCCCTGAGCATCACCTCGCTTAGGAAAGGGTCCCATCGCCCACCACGGCATCACCCCACAAGGAAAAGGTCCCCTTGCCCCATCAAATATCACTCCACAGAGAGGTTCTCCTCACCCACCTGAGCATCACCCCATAAAACATCATCTTGCAAGGATGGGGTGGTCTTGTCTGCCAAGAACATCGTCCTGCAAAAAAAGGGGGTCTAAATCACCCCACCTGAAAGGGAAAGGGGGCCCCCTCACCCCACAGAGATGGGGTCTTGGCCTCTTTGGGTGTCACCCTGCAGGGGAGGGGGCCCATTGCTCCACCAAGCATCACCCTGCAAGAAAGGAGCCTCGTTGCCCCCTAAAAGGTCACCTCGCAGGGATGGGTGCCCTCCTTTGACTGAGGATTGCCCCATAAGAAAGGGGTCTCGCTGCCCTGGGAAGCATTACCTGGAAGGGGTTCCCTCACCCCGTCAAGCATCAGCCCACAAGGAAGGGGTCCCATTGCCCCACCTTGCAGGGATGGGTGCCCTTGTCTGGCCGAGCATCACCCCCCAAGGAAGGAGTCCTACCACCTCATGAAGCGTTGCCCGAAAGGGAATGGTCTCATGACCTCCTTCTCCCCAAGTATCACCCGGCTAGAAGTGTTCCTCACCCATCTTGGCGTTGCCCCACAAGAAAGGGGTCCCATTGCTCCAGAAAACGTCACTTTGCAGGGATGGGTGCCCTTGTTTGAGTGTCACCCCAAGAGCAAGGGGTCCTCCTGCCCCATGAAGCATCACCCATAAGGAAAGGGGTCCCATCATCTCACCAAGCATCACCCAGGAGGGGGGGGGATCCTCCTTCTCCCCCTGCTTAATGCATCTACCTATTTCCCCCCCCCCCAAAACACACACTTCATTCCTGCTGGAGCCTTCTGACCTCACTCTGCTCTGGCGAAGCATCACACCGGTCGCCACGGCAACAGCGGCGTTGTCATTGACAGCAGCAGCATCCGCGCATCCGCCGCTGCGCAAGGCCGCACGCTGCTGCAAGGCCGCGAGAGTCTGGTAAAGAAGATGAAAGAACTGGAGCTTCTGTCCTGTGAGGAGACGCTGAAAGATCCGAGACTGCTCTGCCTGGAGAAGGCTCAGGGGACCTTCTCAATGTGTACGTACACCTGGAGGGAGGGTGCAGAGAGGACACGGCCAGGCTCTGTGGTGCCCAGTGCCAGGACCAGGGGCAACGGGCACAGACTGAACCCCAGGGCTCCTCTCTGAACACCAGGAAACACTCCTTCACTCTGAGGGGAGCACTGGAACAGGCTGACGGGGAGGTGGGGGAGTCACCATCCTTGGAGGTAGCCAAAAGCCCTCTGGGCATGGTCCTGGGCAGCTGGCTCTGGGTGGCCCTGCATGAGCCAAGGGTCGGATGATGACCTCCTGAGGTCCCTCCCAACCTCAACTGCTGTGTGATTCTGTCCCTCACGCACCTGAACATCACCCCACAAGGAAGGGGTCCCACTGCCCCACCAAACATTGCCCTGTGGGTAAGGTCCCCTCATCCATCCAAACATCACCCCATAAGGAAGGGTCCCTCAGCTGCCTGAGCATCACCTCGCTTAGGAAG
>NW_015090977.1:2789344-2793857 GCF_001431845.1 Calidris pugnax | reverse complement strand
GCTGAAGCCGTGTCCCCGTCGCGGGGGGGGTGGTGGTGGAGGGGGGATGTAGCCAGGACCCGCTGTTGAGGAGAGGACCCCTGGGGTCTGCGAAAATTGGGGGGGGAAAGGGGGTGAAGATTGAAGGGGTTGCCCCATGAGGAATGGGGTCTCGGTGCCCCCCCCCCATGGAGCATCCAAGGGGGAAAGGGGGGGTCCATCTGAACATCACCCCATAAGGAAGGGTCTCTCAGCCCCCTGAGCATCACCTCGCTTAGGAAAGGGTCCCATCGCCCACCACGGCATCACCCCACAAGGAAAAGGTCCCCTTGCCCCATCAAATATCACTCCACAGAGAGGTTCTCCTCACCCACCTGAGCATCACCCCATAAAACATCATCTTGCAAGGATGGGGTGGTCTTGTCTGCCAAGAACATCGTCCTGCAAAAAAAGGGGGTCTAAATCACCCCACCTGAAAGGGAAAGGGGGCCCCCTCACCCCACAGAGATGGGGTCTTGGCCTCTTTGGGTGTCACCCTGCAGGGGAGGGGGCCCATTGCTCCACCAAGCATCACCCTGCAAGAAAGGAGCCTCGTTGCCCCCTAAAAGGTCACCTCGCAGGGATGGGTGCCCTCCTTTGACTGAGGATTGCCCCATAAGAAAGGGGTCTCGCTGCCCTGGGAAGCATTACCTGGAAGGGGTTCCCTCACCCCGTCAAGCATCAGCCCACAAGGAAGGGGTCCCATTGCCCCACCTTGCAGGGATGGGTGCCCTTGTCTGGCCGAGCATCACCCCCCAAGGAAGGAGTCCTACCACCTCATGAAGCGTTGCCCGAAAGGGAATGGTCTCATGACCTCCTTCTCCCCAAGTATCACCCGGCTAGAAGTGTTCCTCACCCATCTTGGCGTTGCCCCACAAGAAAGGGGTCCCATTGCTCCAGAAAACGTCACTTTGCAGGGATGGGTGCCCTTGTTTGAGTGTCACCCCAAGAGCAAGGGGTCCTCCTGCCCCATGAAGCATCACCCATAAGGAAAGGGGTCCCATCATCTCACCAAGCATCACCCCACAGGGATGGAATCCTCACCTGCCCAAACGTCAGCCGGCAGGAAAGGGGTCCCATCACCCCATCAGGCATCACCCCCCAAGGAAGGGGTCCCATTGCCCCCTCCAGCTGACAGGGACCGTGCAAAGTTCAACAAGGGGAAGTGCAAAGCCCTGCCCTTGGGGAGGAACAACCCCAGGCACGGGGATGTCCCGGGGGCTGCCCGGCTGAACAGCAGCTCAGCAGACAAGTGGACAAGTGTCTTGGTGGACACCAAAAGTTGACCACGAGCCAGCAACACACCCCTGGGGCAAAAGAGGGAAAGGGTGTCCTGGGCTGCGTTAGGAGGAACTTTGGCAGCAGAACGAGGGAGAGGATCCTTCCCCTCTGCTCAGCGCTGGGGAGGCCACTCCTGGAGTGCTGGGTCTGGCACTGGGCTCCCCAGTACGAGAGAGACCTGGACATGCTGGTGAGAGTCTGGTAAAGAAGATGAAAGAACTGGAGCTTCTGTCCTGTGAGGAGACGCTGAAAGATCCGAGACTGCTCTGCCTGGAGAAGGCTCAGGGGACCTTCTCAATGTGTACGTACACCTGGAGGGAGGGTGCAGAGAGGACACGGCCAGGCTCTGTGGTGCCCAGTGCCAGGACCAGGGGCAACGGGCACAGACTGAACCCCAGGGCTCCTCTCTGAACACCAGGAAACACTCCTTCACTCTGAGGGGAGCACTGGAACAGGCTGACGGGGAGGTGGGGGAGTCACCATCCTTGGAGGTAGCCAAAAGCCCTCTGGGCATGGTCCTGGGCAGCTGGCTCTGGGTGGCCCTGCATGAGCCAAGGGTCGGATGATGACCTCCTGAGGTCCCTCCCAACCTCAACTGCTGTGTGATTCTGTCCCTCACGCACCTGAACATCACCCCACAAGGAAGGGGTCCCACTGCCCCACCAAACATTGCCCTGTGGGTAAGGTCCCCTCATCCATCCAAACATCACCCCATAAGGAAGGGTCCCTCAGCTGCCTGAGCATCACCTCGCTTAGGAAGGGGTCCCATCGCCCACCACGGCATCACCCCACAAGGAAAAGGTCCCCTTGCCCTATCAAATATCACTCCACAGAGAGGTTCTCCTCACCCACCTGAGCATCACCCCACAAGGAAGGGTTCCCACTGCCCCATCAAGCATCACCCCACAAGGAAAGGTCCCCCCACCCATCCCACCACCACCCCCCAAAGGATTCCCTTGCCCACACCAGCATTGCTCCCAGCAGCCATGGGCTGGTGGGGGGCTGTGTCATACCGGGGGGGGCTCTACTCTTCCTGCCACCCTGCAGGGGTGCACCAAGCACCTCAGGAGCACCCAGCAGGATCCCATGGTTGCCCCCAGCCCAGCCCCGCTGTGCAGCAGGCAGGGCTCAGTGCAGGCACCCCCATGGCCCTGCCTCACTCCAGGAGCAGGGCAGGGGGTGGGCAGTGCCGGTCTGCGCCCGGCCAGGAACACCTCAGCCCTGTCATGAGTTTTCCTGGCCTCAGCCCGGCACAGGAATGGGGACACGCATCCCCCTGTGAGCAGAAGGGCTGGGGCGGGCGGGCGCAGGGGGCTGCCGTACCTCGGCACTGCCAGGAAAATGAAGTGCGAGCTGCCAGCGGGGGCTGCAGGCTCCTGGCGGTGCCGGATGCGGCCCGGCTGGCCAACACGCCGTAATCGAAGACATGTGTGTGGGCTTTGGGGAGAGGCTGCGCTGGGAAACAGGGCCCTGCGGAGACCGGGGGGCTGTATCCTGTCCAAAAAGCCCAGGTCCCACATGAAGCCAGGCATGCGAACGCGATCCAAACCACAGCTGGATTTGAACCGAATCTCCCAGCATCTGGGCTAATTTGCTGCAACTTTGATTGATCGTGGGGAGGGGGCACAGGCGGGAGACGCTCCAGCTCAGACCTCCCAACAGAGCCAATGACTTAACCAGAGCTGGTTCCAATCTGCTCAGCACATTGAGGCGAAAAATGCCCCTTTCCCTGCGCGCTCCCGGTCGCCGGCGCTGGCTCTGCCTGCGGCCCCGCACCCCGGCCACCCCCGTCCCTCGGGACCCAGCATGTGCCACAGGTCCCCAGGGAGTCCCCGACCAGGTTTTGGGTGCAGGATGTGGCCGTGGAAGCCTCCTGAGGCTGGGGTTCACCTTAGGGTCCCTCCAGAAGGCAGAGCAGGGCAGAAGGATGGAGGGATGAGAGTGGATCCAACCCCCCCTCCACCTGCCCCAACCCCCTGAGGGCACCGACCCATCCCTCTGCTCCCAGGAGAGGCTGGGAATGGGAGAGATGCTGCAAAAGAAGGTGGAAAAGGTGAAGGTTTTTCCATTCACCCCCTCCCCGCTTCCTCGGTCGCTGCCCCCGGGGCTCGGCGTCACTCAGCAGGTAGCTGGGGCAGCCCGGGGTCCCGGCCGGCCCCGGGGGGAGGCAGCTGTCTGGGAGCCGTTCGCTGCCGTGATTTATACAGCTCAGCCCCATAAATTACCGGGACGGAGCCCGCGGGAGCCATCGCTCACAGCGACGTCCAGAGCTCGCTGCCAGAACCTGAAACACTTCCAAAAAAAAGAAAAAAAAAAAAGAAAAAAAAGTTGGTGGGGGGGCGAAGGGGGGAGAGTAGGGGATGGAAATTAGTGCCCGGGGAGTTGGGATTAAACCACAGCTCTGTAACGAGGAGTCGCCCCCATCCCGCTCCCAGGATCCTGATGCTCCCTGTGGGCACGAGCCCAGGATGGGGAAAGGGGAGGGGGGATTTCTGAGCCTGGGATGTGCCCACCGCAGGGTCCCCATGGGCAGTGCCCCTCCCCGTCCCCAGGGAGGGTGTCTCCGTAGTGAGCTGGGGCACCCCGGATCCGATGGGAATCTGAGGGCAAGCTCCAGCCGAGTGATGCTGGACGTGGCTACCAGCACTGTCCACCCTCTTTTACCACCACCCATCCTCTTTTCTCCGAAATTCAGGGCCGGCCAAACCTTGTCCTGGGGGCTGGGGATGGTGACCAGGACCCTGAAGGTCCCGCAGCGCTGTCCTGGCCACCGTCCCCAGCTCCCAGGACCCCAGGCTGTCTCCCACTCCCCAAGGGACCAGGTTTTGGGGGTAAAACCCCAAGAACATCCGGGGTGGTCGCAGCCAGGAGGGACGGCCAACGCTAAGGGGTGCCCTGCTCAGGTCGGGGGGTGCCCATGGGATGCCCCCCCCCCAAGATTAGTGGCTGGCCCGGGGGTGCCCATCACGCCGCTGGGCTGTACACAAGGAGGTTGTGCAAGAGGCTGCGGCCGTGAGAAAGGAGAAGCGAAAGTGCGAAGCGAGAGGTGGCTCCCTCCCCCCGCCAAGGGGGGGGGGGGGGACCCCAGGGTGCACCCCCCCTCCGCCGGCCCAGCAGCCTTTTCGAGGGCGGCTGGAGGGGTAAAGCGAAGGGGGGGAAACGTGGCGCTGCCTCCCCCCCCTTCCCTCCTCCTTCCTCCTCCTCCTCCTCCCAA
>NW_015090977.1:2784745-2787735 GCF_001431845.1 Calidris pugnax | reverse complement strand
CGGGACGCGGCGGCGTGCGGGGTTGGGGGCTTGGAGCCCCGACACCCCCCTCGTTCCCCCCTCCCCAACACCCCACGCATGGGCTGAGGAGCCCCCCGACGTGTGGGTCGAGCCCCCCCCACCCTGTTTTCCCCCCCAAGGCGTGGGGCTGAGGGGCCGGTGGCGGTTGCGGCGCTGACGGGGCGGTGTGTTGCAGGGCGGCGGGCGAGGAGCGGGATGCTGGACGCCATGGAGGTGCCGAGCCACTCGCGGCAGCTGCTGCTGCAGCTGAACACGCAGCGCACCAAGGGCTTCCTGTGCGACGTGATCATCGTGGTGCAGAACGCGCTCTTCCGCGCGCACAAGAACATCCTGGCGGCCAGCAGCGCCTACCTCAAGTCGCTGGTGGTGCACGACAACCTGCTCAACCTGGACCACGAGATGGTGAGCCCCGGCATCTTTCGCCTCATCCTCGACTTCATCTACACCGGCCGCCTGGGCGAGTGCGAGCCGGGCGGCGAGCAGAGCCTGGGCGCCGTGCTGGCCGCCGCCAGCTACCTCCAGATCCCCGGCTTGGTGGCCCTTTGCAAGAAGAAGCTGAAACGCAGCGGCAAGTACTGCCACCTACGCGGGGGCTACGCGCCGTACAAGCTGGGCCGGGGGCTGCGCGCCGCCACGCCGGTCATCCAGGCCTGCTACTCGGGGACGCCGCGGCCGGTGGACCTGCCGCCCGTGGAGCCGGCGGCGCCGCTCAACACGCAGTGTGGAGAACTGTACGCCTCGGCCGCCCAGGGCGCCCCCCTGCACCCCCACGGGCTGTGCCCGCCCGAGCGCCACTGCTCGCCGCCCTGCGGCCTCGACCTCTCCAAGAAGAGCCCCACTGGCCCCTCCGCCCAGCTCCTGCCCACTGACCGCCTGCTGCCCGGCGAGCCCCGTGAGCCCTCGTTGCCCCCACGGCACGACAGCCCCCCCGTCAGCGCCGGCCTCCTGGCCGGCCACCCCGCCGCCTACAAGGACTCCCCGCCGGGGGGTGAGCCGGGGGGGCACCCCCACGCCCCCGACCCCTTCCGCAGCACGCCGCCCTGCACCGAGCCCCCGCTGCCCCGCGCCGACGGGCGCGAGCTGATGTACCGCTGGATGAAGCACGAGCCCCTGGGCCCCTACCTGGACGAGGGGGAGGCGGAGAAGGAGCTGGAGCGGGAGGAAAAGGCCGAGTCGCCGCCCGCAGCGCCGCAGCCCCGCTACCCCAGCGTGGAGAGCAACGACCTGGAGCCCGATAACAGCACGAGCGAGGAGACGGGCAGCAGCGAGGGCCCCTCGCCCGGCGACGCGCTGGACCGCTACTGCAACCACCTGGGCTACGAGCCGGAGAGCCTGGGCGACAACCTGTACGTCTGCATCCCCTGCGGCAAGGGCTTCCCCAGCTCCGAGCAGCTCAACGCCCACGTGGAGGCCCACAACGAAGAGGAGCTCTACCACAAGGCAGCGGCCGAGCAGGCCGTGCCCTTCCTGGACAAGGGTGGCCCGGGGCTGGGTGACATCCTACGACCCTACCGCTGCTCCTCCTGTGACAAGTCCTACAAGGACCCGGCTACGCTGCGGCAGCACGAGAAGACGCACTGGCTGACGCGCCCGTACCCCTGCACCATCTGCGGCAAGAAGTTCACGCAGCGCGGCACCATGACCCGCCACATGCGCAGCCACCTCGGCCTCAAGCCCTTCGCCTGCGACGCCTGCGGGATGCGCTTCACCCGCCAGTACCGCCTGACCGAGCACATGCGCATCCACTCGGGCGAGAAGCCCTACGAGTGCCAGGTGTGCGGCGGGAAGTTCGCCCAGCAGCGCAACCTCATCAGCCACATGAAGATGCACGCGGCCGGCCCCGACGGCAAAGCCAAGCTGGACTTCCCCGACAGCGTCTACGCCATGGCCCGCCTCACCGCCGACCAGCTGGGGCTCAAGCAGGAGAAGGCGGCCGAGCTGCTCTCCCACACCTCGCACTTCCTCAGCGACCCCAAGGCCATGGAGAGCCTCTACCCCTTGGCCAAGTTCACGGCCGAGCACCTGGGGCTGAGCCAGGACAAGGCGGCAGAGGTGCTGGCGCAGGCTCCCCACCTCCACGCCGAGGCCGCCCGGACCATAGAGCGATACTCGCCCCCCTAGCGCCGGCCCGGCCGGGGGGCTTGGGGGGCCACCGGGCTCCCCTCGCTGCCCCGTGTGGAGCTGGGGGGGTGCGTTGTGAGGGGCGGCGGGTGGGTGCTCGTCCCCCGGCGCTGCCGACGGCCCCGGAGAACTTGCTGGTCGTAGCGGGAAGGTCCCACCAGAGCTGCCCCGGGATGGTTTGGACGGGGTGTCCTGCGACGAGCGCCCCCCAGGAGAAGCCGATTCAATTCAGGGACTGTCCTCACGGCGCGGTGTGTCCGTCCCCCCCCAACCCTCCGCCTCGCCGTGAGGGGGGCTGCTGGGGCACAAGCTGTGAGGCCCCGAGGCTTTGGAGGACATGAGCCCGCTCCTTACCTCAGGGCCGTCCCCGGCACCGTCACCCCCCGGGGTGGGGGGGACGCTCTGCCATGACGGGACCCGGACTGTGCCGTCGCTGCCGGCCCGTGAGTAGTTCGTCCGTCGCGGCCGGGGCTCCTCCGGCCTGACCGGGAGCAGCGAGTGTGTCCATGCTGGGGCTGGAGGAGGGAGAGGGGGGGGAAGTACTGGCCAAACCGCCCCCCTCCCCAACCCCGCAGCCATGCTGGGAGCTCGGGGACAGACTGACAGAGGGGACGGTGGGGTCTGAGCAGCGGGCGCGGGGTGAGGGGACGGCGGTTGGGTCCGTGCCAGGGGGAACCGGGGAATCGCGATGCTCCTGGCCCCAGAGCAAGCACTGATCCCTCTCCCGGCCTGAACACCCCCCTCCCAACTTTTAGGAGGGGGGGGCAGGGCCTGTCCCAGACTGAGCCCCTGGGCCCTGCCCCAGCCATCAGGGATGCCCGGGGGATCCCCAGGGCGGTGGGGGGGGG
>NW_015090977.1:2763166-2784426 GCF_001431845.1 Calidris pugnax | reverse complement strand
CCACCCAGGGGCTCCCCAAGGCAGGCAGCGTCCCTCTGGAGCTGCCGTGGGGCGAGCGGTGGCCGCAGCAGCACCCAAAGCACAGCTGGGGTCCGCCAGCCCCCTCTGTATCACGTCCGATTTGTACACGGGCTCCTCGCCCTTATTTTTTTTTTTTTTTTTTTTTTTTGAGGTAAATCCAGTTGCTAAATTTCAACTAGGAAGATTGTTTTTCCCAGATCTGACTAGAGGGACCACTGAATAGGTTTTTTTGTCTCCTTTTGTAATGAGGAATATGATTGTATTCCATATATTATCTGGGAAATTTATTTAAGATATTAAAATTATTACTACAGGCACCTTTGACATTTGTTCTCAATCTCAGACACATCCTAATTCTAGTTTTTGACCTTCTGCTATAAACCCTAAATCAAGTTAATCTTAAGATTTGGGGAAGTGCTTTTTGACAAACTTTGACAGAGGGCATAGATGTTCCTTGGACCTTTAGTGTCCTTGACCATTGTGAAGAACCAGAGACACACAGTTTGCTACGAACACCTGTTCACACTGTAGCTCCTTAGAGGCAGGAAGAGCAGCCACAACTTCCTGAGTTGCAGGGAACTTGGGCTGACCAAGGGAAATTCATATCACCCTTGTGTCTATTTAATGGCTAACTGCAATTATAGGTGCAGCCTTATGAATCCTCTCAGTTCCATCTTCTCATCCAGCAGTGGAAAAATCAAAATTGATTTTTTTACTCTTAAATTCAAAATATTTGTAGAAACCAGTATAAATGTGAAATTAAAATATATTTGCATGCAATATAATTGATACCCCATACATACAGAGTCAATATAACCGACATATTATTTGAAATGTAATTGAGCATAATCCTCAGAGTCCTATGTGTTTATGGTACTGGTTGGTTATGTTTGCAAGTACTGCTTCTTTTCTCTAAAGATCTGATTTATACAGGCCAACATAAGATACGTAAAAAATTGTAGATATAAAAATTACAGTCAAGTGGAATTTGCCTTTGTAACTACTAATGAATTCAAGCTGGAAAATATTTCCATAAGTATTTCTTATTACAGACCTACTGAATTGTTTGCAGGAAGCAAACACAAAATGTCATACCTAGAGCTAACCTAAGGGCAACATGTTATTTCCCAGTCTGTGAAAATATGTATGGTTTGTGATGCCTTTTTGTTCCACACTGGAAATAAAACCAAACTCTTTGGAATGTTTCTAAGCCATAAAATTTCATATATCTCCTTTGAGGCCAAAAAAAAGACAGATTTTTTTTTTTTTTGTGTGTGTGTTTATCTTTCCAACCCTTTCTTTGTTTCACTCTCTCATTAGGAAATGCCTAAATAGACAAGCCAGGATATTTAGAACATTCCCATTGAAAACTTCATTAAAACTGACACATTTTTTTGAAACATTCTGGCTTCAGTGGAAAGACATATTTAGATGAGAAAAAGTCAAATAAAGTATAACTGGTTACAAATGCAGACAAATTCATATTCATATTCAAATTTGAACTAATATTTACATGACATTTTTTCTAGAGATTCTTCAGACCAAAGCATTTCAATAGACCTGAGTGATGCCAACAGCTCTTTACCCAACAACCAATGCTGTCAGAAGACAAGTATCTTCCATGGCAGTAAGAAAGGTTTGGGCTCCATAGGAAATGGGAAGCTGTGGAGATTTCCAGTGTACTCTCTCATCCATGCAGCCTCTGCCATTGGATCCACTGTATTATGGTTACTTTAGGGACTGTATTTAAATTTTATTTACATATACTAAGAAGGATGGAATTCCTTCACAGACCCCATCGATGCTTTCTTTTCTTTAACTATCAGTTACTGTTTTTTTTTTTTTTTTTTTTTTTCTATAGTCGAAACCGAAATGAGCAATAAAGTGACATTAACACGCGTGGCCTCGTGTCCTTCTCTGGTGGGGACACACACACACACCTGGTCGGTGTGGGGTCGGTGCTGAGTGGGGTGACCCCCGGGGGGGTGCAGAGCTGCAGGGAGGGGAGTGAGGGGCTTCATTGTGCGTCTGGTTTGCCTGGAGCCCCCTCGGTTCGAGGCGGGGGACACACAGCAGCAGCTGCAGGTGGGACAGGGCCACCCTCCTCTTTGCAAGCACTAATGTGTCCCGCTGCCCTCCCTCCCCCTATGTGTCCCAGCCCCAACCTCAACAGCAACTCGCCCGCCGAGGGCAAAATGAAACAACACGCTGCGCAGACAAGTGTTTAATACTAAAAATTATTAAAAACATCTTAACAAAATAGCCCAAACGCGGCCGCCTCCCCGAGATGCAGGCTCCCTGGGGGGAAATCGGCGCAGCTGCCCGGCACCGATGGCCCCAGGCACGGGGCGCTTTAGCCGGGGACCCCCTGCTCCACTTGCCACGGTGGCCAGCTGGCCCGGTGGTAGCATGACCCCTTGTCCCCCGGCATCTGTTGGGCCCGCAGGTCCCTGTGAGCTGGTGGTACCCCAGGAAGGGCCTCGTGAAGCAGCCCTGGGGCGACTCCGTTAGAAAACAAACATTTAAATACACCTGGCGTGGAGGAGAAGGCAAAGTCTCTGTGCAGCTTCCAGCCAGCGGCTGGGAGCCCCGAACTGCGACGTGGGCGCCGTGGCCCTTGGGTGGCCTCGGCCACGGGGGATGGCTCCATGTGCCCTGCAGCAGGCGTGGGTGCCCCAAAGTCTCTGTCGCAGCAGCACGGACCCTCCTTCGCCGGCAGCTGCCCCGCAGAGTGTCCCAAAGTTGGGGTGGTGTTGGTCCAGCACAGGTTGGCGAGCACAGCCCCTGCCCGGTGTCAGTCCTGGCCGGGTGGCCAGCACGAGGGGTGACACTGGGCTTCCTGACGCAGGCACCGGGTCCGAGCCACCCACGCAGGAAAGGAAAAAAACGCTGGGCTCAGTCCTACTGCTTCCTCCGCCACCTTTGAGGCTTCCCTCCCACGGCCGCGGCGCCCCGGTGGGGAGCGGGGACGACCTGGGGGTCACTCCCACCCCCTGCTCCTGGGACTGGGACTTGACAGAGCTCCAGGGGCTCCGGTTCGAGGGTTAATGCTCCCTCTTAAGCTTCTGGATCTGGCGTGTAACTGGGCTGGGGATGGGACACTTGGTGATGGGACAGTGTGGGGTGGGGGTAGGGGCTCAGCACTGGCTCCCGGTGCGGGATGACCCGGTGACGAGGCAGCGGGGTCACTTCATGGCTCCCTCCACGGTGAAGGGGCAACTTGAGGTGGGGGGACCCTCCCAGCTGGGCGAGTGGTGGGAGCAGGGTGCTGCCTTGGCTCTCTCCAGCCTTGCTTGAACCCACAGCCACGGGCAGAAGCCAGATCCCACACGTAAGAGGCGCCCATGGCCATGAGGACACGGGGGACAGCCAGTCCTGGGGTCCTCGGAGGATTTTGTTAACCTCGTGTTGAGTTTTAGGTTGAAAACAAAATGTGTCTAAAGGTAGCGGGGTGGGAGTAAGGGGATTTGGGGGGGAGGGAAGGGGCAGGTAATGGCTGGGGTGGGCAGGGGAGCAGAACAGAAAGCAGCTGTGGGGAGAACAGGGGTTGTTCAAAGCCTCCCCCCTCCCCAGCAAAGCAGGCAGAGCACACACCTGAAAAACTAACCTATACTGAAATCTGAAACGAAACTCGACAAGCAAACCCCGCAGCTGGGAGAGGACAAGCGCCCCGGCAAGCAGCACCCCTGCGTGGGGTGGGGAAGGGGCTGGAGGCCTGGGGCTGCCCGGGCCACGCAGGACCAACAGGCTGGGGCAGGAAGGAACCTGCCCTCCAAGTCCACGGGATCTGCGAGGGGCACGAGCCAGACTAAGCAATCCCAAAATCTGCGCTGAGGAGTGCCCGGTCTCTGCCCTCCAAACCCAAAGAGCCACCCAACTCGGTGACTCGAGCTCTCTGCAACCAAGCAAACCAAGCAAAAGGCTGCCCATCCGGCACGGGCTCGCTCACCCAAAGCTTCCCTAGCCAGCGGGGGGCTCGCCGGCTCCGCTCCGGCACTGCCCAAAGGCTGGTGGGGACCCTCCACGGCCCAGCCTCCGTGTGAACCATCCACAGCAATGACCTTCCCGGCCGGTCTGCCCTCAGGATGGGGGGGAGGACCCTTGGCAGCACGGCCATTCTGGGGTGGGTTTGAAGACGTGGCGTTTATTGTTCGTGGTGGGCTGGCAGGCGGTGGCGGCGCGTGGCGAGGGGCTGCCGCTGAAGCCCATCTCCCACCGTGAAGAGGCTGCGTGACTCGCTCAGGGGCCGTCGGCCCCCCCTTCGGCCCCCCCTCAGCCCTCCTGGGCCCACTTGAGGAAGGTGGGGATGTCCCGCACCGGCACGTTGCGGGTCAACGCTTTGACTCGTAGGTTCCGGTCATCCGTCAGCAAAACCACTTCCCTGAGCAAACGGATGGGATCGTCTGCAACCAGAGAGAGAGAGGGGAGTGAAGCTCAGACCTCCCTGCTCTGCCTCCAGCCCTTGCACCCATCCCAAACCACGCCGTCCCCATGCCACGTCCCCACCACCAACCCTCCTTGGGTGCTGTGCCTGGACACCCCTGCAGCACCCCCAGCTCCTGCTCCTTGCCAAAGCTTCCTGGCACGGCTTGGAGACAACACTTCATCTCGAAGGCCACCTTCTCCCCCCACCCTGAGCTGCCTGGGGGGGCTATTTGTGATCTCCGCCCGCAGCCCCGGGGCTGGGACGGCTGCCGAGCAGCACCAGGGTCCCACGGTGCCCGCACGGGGTGGTGTGCCGTGCCGCAGGCAGGGAAGAGGAGGTCCCTCTCCCTGACCCAGGCCAGGAAGACAGCCCGCGACCCTGGCTCCAGCAGGAAGCTGGTGCTATTATTCTGGTGATCTCATTATAAGATCTAAAACCAACCCTTATTTTTTTGCGAAGTTTTTTTGGAGTCGCCACTGACACCGAGGCGTTTCTGGCTGGGGCTCAGACAGGCAGAGAGAGTTGAAGCCTGAGAAATAACCGAAGGGATCTTGCCCCCAGATGGATGAGCTGCCCCGCACGCAACGCGCCGGGCTGGGATGTGGGAGCCACGCTTACGTGTGTGCGAAGCAGGGGAAGCATATGGGGTATGTGTAAGCAGCTGGGTCCTGTGACCAGAGTACTGTTCCTATGAGCACAGGAAACACAGTGCCTCCGAGCCAGGACGGGAATGGAAAAAACAGAGTTTATGGGAGCCCAACATGGGCCCAGATTGGCTGCGCGGGGAGCGGCAGGACGAGGGGAAGGGGAGGGTGGCCAGGAACACGGGCCACGGTCACGGTGTTGGGGCTGAGGATGGTGGGGCAAGAGCTCCAGCCGGGCCGTGCCGGGAGGAAGGGGAGCAGGGGCTCGCCGGGAAGGCAGGCCTGAGGCCAAAGGCTGCCGAAAAGCGGGATGGGGAGGTTTTGCGCGGACACTTTAAGAAATGTGTAACAATAAACATCCTCTGCTCCGCGCTGGTGACGCGCCTCCTTGTTACAAACCAGAGGCTGTCAGCTTGTCAGGCCCCATTCCCCATAATCCACATGATTTCAAAATTCAGCATCATTTGCACATAAACATTTGGTGACGGTTTCTCTGTGAATCTGACAAGTTAAGCTGCTAAGAATTCGCACTGACAAATGCGGGTTGATTTCTTGGGCAGCTGCTGATGCGATTCCCATCCCCACTGCCCTGGCAACAGCCCGGGGGCTGGCTGGTCCCAGCAGGCGTGGCCAGTGCCAACTGGGCTTTAGGAGGCAAAAGGGCCCTGGCCAGGAGGCACCAGGGGTTGAAGGGAGGAGGCTCTTTTTGGCCCTTCATCACCGCTTCCAGCACCACCTAACAGCCCCGTGGACATTTATGGTGGGCTTCTCACCAGCTGGGGCATCCCCGAAGGGCAGTGAGGTGCGCATTTAGCAATGGGGTGGGAAGGGCCCACAGCCCGGGGCTGACCGGAGGCAGGAGGTGGCACCTGGGTGCTGAAAGTGACAAAATGCAGGAGGGATTGGCTCCGAGGGCCATGAAAGAGAAATGAGAAGAGTCCGTGGGATGCAACAGAGAAGGGACAATGAGGGTGTGAGGATGTTCTACCTTTGTTGGAGGGCATGAAATCCTTGGCCTTGTCATTGCAATAGTGGAGGCAGCAGGACAGAATCAGGTCGTCGTTGTTTCCCTGGAAGAAAAGGGCAACGTTAACCCCGGCAGGGAAAAACCTGCAACCCCACCAACCCCAGTCTCTGCACTGCCCTCGGGACACCCTGCCACTGCTCAGTGGAGAGACGGGCTGTTTGGAGCCGAAACACACAGCCCACAGGAGCCTGCTCAGCCACCTGCAAAGGTGGGGACAGAGCCATCCCCTGCCTAGAGCTCACAGTCCCCAGGGTCCCTGGTTTCCCTCAGGAAGACAGTGAAGAAGAGCCTCCAGCCCTCAGCAGCGTGGCCTCTGTGTCCTGTCCTTGTGGAGCCGGGATGTCCCTTACCTGCTGGCCCGTGGTGTCTTCACTGCGGAAGGAGATGGACTCCAGCTCGTTGCCTCGGCTGGTCAGAGCCCTCAAGCAGTTGTCCCGGCTCTCGAATCGCTCCTCCAGGAACTCGATGGACTTCCTGGCTCTCTCCTGCACTTGGCGGGCATAGCCTGCAGCCCGGTGCTCCATCTCCGGGCCCTTGGCCAGGCCGTCCAGCTCGTTTATCACTTCAAACAGGAAGAGGAGGTACAGTTACTATGGGACAAGGTGCTCCCGTGACCTGCTGCTGGAGCACGCAAGTTGCCAAGGCCTCGGGGCCGGGGCACTGGGAGCTGGCTCAGGAAATCTGGGTTCAGCTGCCGCAGTGTCCCTGCGCTCCTGGACTTGGCAGTGGGTCTGGAAAAGCTTTGCTGCCTTCCACCTCCGTGGGTCACCTGGCTCAGCACCGAGAGCGCAGGCACCTCGCCCCTGCAGCGTGTGGGTAACACTCCCTCGGGGCACCTCGCTTCGCTCTGCAAAGCGCTGGGACCACCACTGTGCCCCCCACCCCATGCTCCTGCCTCGCACCCGACGGCACCTCCGTGTGTGCCCGAGGGTGTCAGAAATCCACAGCCTCCTGCAGTCTGTTCCTCCACCTCCGAGCACGGCCATGGCCAGCAGCACCGTGTCTCCTGCCCTGCGTCGTGCTGCCTGGCTCCGCACCTCTCAGCTCCCCGTGCTTAATTACAGACATGGAAAGCTGCACGTGGGAACAGGGTCAGGAGTGGGAGCAGGCAGTTCCCATTCTGACACCGTTTCCCACACAAATCCTGGCCCTATTTTCCCACCTGAAGCCACCGTCCCAAGCTCCCAGCAGGGGACACGCTCTCTCCAACACCTCACCCATCTGGGTTCACACATCTCTCCTGACACACGGCTGCTCAGGACGAGCCTGAGCCTGGGATCGGGCAGATTCCCAGCCTTTTCGCCTTAACTGGAGCCCATCGAGCTTTAGAGCCTCCTGTACTGCTGCCAAGGGGCTGGCAACCCCAGCTGCTCCAGCCCCCTGAGCCCAGAAGAAGCCTGAGGAACCCCAAAGGAGCTTTGGGAGGAACCCACCCTCCGGCGTCGGGGCTGCTGGAAGAGCCGCTCCGTCGCAGAGAGCGAGTGTGCGTGTGTGAGCAAGACGAGGCCAGGCACACGACACACCTGCCTCCAGATGTGGCACAGCAGCATCCTCGCCTGCGAGGCTGCCCGGGGCTGGGTGTGCACAGGGCCGGGCACACACGCGTGTGTGCGCACGAGAGAGAGAGAGAGAGAGCTGGTGTGCACGTGTGCGCGAGGGAGCCTCTGCTCTGCGCGCAGTGTGTGTGTGTGTGTGTTTTAGCCATGGCTTCATTTCTGAAGATTGTTTCCGAGCCTGGAGCCAAGTCCTGAGTTCAAGTGGGAACTATGCATTCCTTGGGGGTTCGGGGAGAGAGAGCTCGGGGTCTGAGGCCTCTCCCCAGTGCTGTGAATCACTGCCCGGGGAGCCTGCGTGATCGCTCTGTTCCATGGTGAGACTGGCACTCACTGTCTGGGTATTCAAATTAAAGCTGCATGGAGCTGCTTTGCTCTTCCCTGGCCGGCGACTCTTCTTGCTACCGACCTGATGCTGCCATTTCCACACAATGCACGGCTGGGCCCGGGGTGGGGGGAGCCGTGCAAGAACGGAACATCAAACAGGAAAAGCTGGTATTCCCTCCCGAAATCTGCCTTCCTGCTTCCAAGCTAAACAGGCTTCAAAGGGGAGGCTTGTTTGTGCTTCTGCACCAGGCCTGGCTTCTCCATGGCGGGGTCAGCCTCAAGGAGCACGGAGCAGGTTAAAGAGCAAGAGAAACAAACCCAACGCGAAGCCACATGCTTAACCCCTTGCTGCATCCCCGGGAAGAGCTGGGTGGAGTGCCCCGTGCTGGTGAGGGGGCACGGCACCGAGGTCTCTGCCCCAGAAGCCACAGCTTACCCCAGGGGATGGGTTCCTCCTGCCCACACCTGGATCTCAGCACTGATGGCTTTTCTCAGGGACGAGGGGAAATTTGACCAACCCCCGGCAGGGACAGGGGGTCACTGGCTTCAGGGTGCTCCAGCAGCGGGAGGGGAGGCTGGTGGCAGGCAGTGGGAGATGAGTTAACTCTGTCCCCACTGGGATGGGCAGGGAGGCAGCAGGACAGGAGGGCACTGAGGGTGACCGGTCCCCTCAGGCCGGGCTCCTTTGGCAGGTTGAGGGCAGCAGCATCTCGGACAGACAGGGGACCAGCTATTTCACCTCTGCTATTACCGCTGGCCCTGGATGGGGCTGGGATGGAGAAGCCTCACACCAACCACAGGAGCACAGCGGGAGGCAGGGCCATGGCTCCAGGGCAGGTCCCAGCTCTCTCAGGTGTTAACACGCTCTGCAGACCCTGGGGCTGCCCGGGCTCTGCTGGTGCTGCCGGCTTCCTTCCCTTCTCTTCCACACAAAGCCAAAGCAGTGCCAAGCCACAGAGCACCTTGGCAGCTGCCGTGCTGAGCCGGGCAGGTGGCCAGCCCTGCTCCCCCCACCCAGGGGTCCCATCCCTGGGAATCCCTCCTGAGCCAGTCTGTTCACCTTGTGAGGAAGAGGAGCAGATGTGGGCTCTGGGGCAGGCAGGGCTGTCTGCTGGCCACCGGGAGATGAGAAGGAAGCCCCATAAGGGGTTGGAGGGCAGGCACCCCTGGTGTGCTGCAGGCCAGGAGATGGAGGTGTGTACACCTCGCTGCCTGGACACTGTAGATACCCACAGGCCAGAGCTGGCCCCTGGCTTCCTAAGGATGGGGACAGCCTGTGGGCTCTGTGGGGCTGAGCCCCCCTCCTGCTCCGGCCTCTCCTGCTGCCCTCGGGGACCCTCTGAGTGCCAGGTTGGCACCGGGATGTGCCAGGCGCCAGAGCAGCGCTGGCCGGAGGAACGCTACCTCCAGCCCGGAGCGCGATCAAACAATCAGAGCAAAGGCATCTAACCAAATCCTCCCGCCACCCTGGGAGACCACCCAGCAGCACAGCCGTTATCTGCCAGGGTGAGTGTTTACCAATAACGGGAACCAGCTTGCTGTTTTACTGCGAGCTTTATAAGGATAAAAAGAAGGGCTGGGCTTGAGCAGCTCTGAGACGCTGGGACACAGGCCGGCCATTTGCTCAGGCTGCCTAAGCCCCAGCTCAGCTGGGATAAGCTATCTGCTCTGATTGTTTAACAATTCCTCCTCCTTGCTCCCTCCAAAATTCCCTCCAAATCCTATTTAACACCCGCCTGCCTCTCCCAGCCCCTGGCACCCCCAAAATGCACCAGGAGGAGAGGAGTTTGCTGAGTGCCACAGGCAGAAAGGAGGCAGGAGAAGAGAAGGGTGACGTGGGCTGAAGAAACACCAGCTGTGGCTGGGATGAGACAGGGCAGGATGGATGCCAGCTCCACCTCTGCTACCAGCCGGCCCCGGACCACACAGGCACCCGTGGGCATGTGAGGCAGGGAGAGAGGAAGCCAGCATGGAGGGAGAGCCCACTCCAAGGGAGAAGGGAAGCCCCCACCTCCCGCCCGCCGGTCCTACTCACCGATCAGGGGCACCACCAGGATGAATTTCCTGCAGTTCAGCAGGGTTATCAAGCTGCTGAGGTGGTCAATGAAGCCATTGGTGTCTGGGACCAGGAAGACAGGTCTGATCTCCAGCTCCATCTGCCTCATTTGACTCTGGTCTTTCAGCACGGCCTAGAGGAGAAGGACAGATGATGAGTAAGCAGGACGTCAGCCCCACGACCTGTGGACCCTGAGAGTAGAAGATAAGGCTGGCTGGCATGCATGCCTCCCGCAGCAAGGGCATCGTGTGAAGGGGACTGGCAGGAGGCTGTGTCCATCCCACCTGCACACCTCAAACACCAGCTCCTGCAGATCCACAGTGCACAGGTGAGTGGGATGGTGAAAGCCTCCAGAAGAGCACTCTCCAAGGAGAACAGCCCTGTCCAGGCTCTGGGGAGAACAACTGGGACCAGCCTTGAAAATGGAGATGTTTTGGGAATTGTTCCATTTATGGGACTCGCAGTTGCCACAATTATCTGCACTGGTACCAAGAGATCGACCCTGACACGAAACAGCAGGGAGAAAAAGGGGCTGGAGGAAGCGGGTTCTGGGACTCCAGAGGGAAACAGCACAAGGTGACAACAGCCGAAACGAACCGGTTTGGGACACACAAGTCCTGCCAACAGCATCCTAACACAGGGGCCCCGAGCAGGCAGCAGGAGGGGAGGTCTGTGGGGCGGGGATGCTTGGCTGAGTATCTCACTCACTGTCCCACCAGCCCCTGCACGTGCCTTGCCTTTTCTGACTCCATCCAGCTGGGAAACCAGGTGGGTTCCAGCCCTGGAAACCCACAGCACTGTTCTTGGCTGAGCTCTTTGCACCCGCTAGAGACCAGGGGTGCTCACACATACATGGGAAGGGTCTGCTGGGTCTTACTAGCAACCCTGCAGGGTTGCACCTGGACCTCTGGACAATGCCAGTTACCAAAATGGGACCCAAGAGCTCACATATTACTTTTGACGCTATCGAAGGACTTGGGCTCTTTAGTAAGTCACAGGCTTAAAAAACTCAGGATGCTATTCTCGTGCTTCCTCTGCTTAAAAATAGCTTCCCTGGACTCACTGATGTTTGTTGCCTCTAATAGGAACCGGTCACCCATGGAGCACAGCAGCACTGCTGTGAAACACATCCACCACCATGCAAACCTTTGTGAGACCGGGCTCGCACCCACAAGATGTGCCCCGGGGACAGGAGGTGACCACCGACCCCGTTCTGCCCAACGTTACAGGGAGCTCCTCCTGCCCCGAGGTGAGGATCCGAACCCTCCCGCAGTCAAGCCAAAGCCTCGGAGGCACCCTGGAACGCTGAGCTGCACGGGCCAGCAGTGGCCATGGAAAAGAAGTGGTTTTTAATCCATTTCCAAGTGTTGTCATCTGGCTTTAAATCAAGGCAGCTTGATGCTGCCACCTCCCACAAGTGTCTCCAGGCAAAGCAGCAACCATAACCTCACCACGTGCTTCCCAACCGCCTCCTGGCAGCGTCGGTCTGAGGGACGAAGCTCCCAGTGACCCTGAGGGGAGCCAGGTCCCATCCACAGCATGGCAGCACTGACCTGGCATGACAGAGTGAGGACATGCATCCCCCATTGTGCAGGGACAGCTAAAATGGCACCAGCATCCCTGTACAGATGCTGCCACGGTCAGCCACATGCTGGGTGCCATCCCTGCAGGCTCTCTGTCTTCACCCAGGGAGCTGTTGGCACTCCCTGGTGGTATGGCAACCCTGTGCTGGCAACCCTGGCACCTCCTCACTGTGAGGAGGGTGGCAGCTGAGGCTTCTCCCCACGTTTGAGGGTGTGGGAGAAGACACTCATCCCTGGGAGGCACCAGGTCCTGCTGAGCTCCACCAAGCTCCACCTGCCATGGGGAGATGCAGAAGAGCCCCGTTGGCCAATGCAGAGACCCAGAGTGACGTGGCATGTCCCTCGTGTGGCAGCCAAAGAGGTCGATTGCCCTGAACTTGCAGGAAGAGAGGGGTGAAACTTGCAGGAAGAGAGGGGTGAAACCAGGTGGCCTCCAATGGGCAACAACAACCCTATGCAACCACGGGCTGGTGGCAGGAGTGGACCCCTGCCCCGACATGGCTCCCTGACCTCGGGATTTGTCACCACGCAGGTGACCTCAGGACCTCAGCGCGAGTGGGGAAGCTCACCTACCCCTCCGGCCGAGGGGCGCAGGGGTGATGGCGGGCAGGGGGGGTGGGGGGCAGTACCCTCGTGTGTGGCATTTGCCCCGGCGGCTTTCGCAGGCCGTACCCGGCCGATTCCTGGCAGCCTCCAGCGACGCTTGTGCCGGCCGTCACGTCCCATTCCGCTCGCCGGGCCGCCCGGTGAGAGAAGGACACAGGATGCGCCGGGAGTGAAAGAGCGAGGTCGGGCGGGGAGCGTGCCAAGTCCCCGCGCACAGCTCCGGGCCGCTCGGGGAGCCAGAGGGAAACTCGCCTTTGCAGAGTTCAGAGGCCGGCAGCGAGATTTATTTTTGTTTGTGTGAGTAAAAGGCTGCAGAAGCCTCCGGCCAAGGGGTTTCGGGGGGGAGAGGAGTGGCCTGTGATTCATGCGGACGCTGGCTGGCCCCGCGCCAGAGATGAAAGGGAGCCCATGTGTGCGGGGAAACCGGGGAGGCGAGCGCCGCGTTAACCCTTCTGCAGATCTGCGGGGCTCGGGCCCCTGGGGAGGAAGGAGAGCGAGGGGGATGCGGAACGGGATGGCCGTGTCTAGAGAGTGGCTTCTGCACCGCCACCGCTGCCAGAAACCAGCTGCCGGGCCCCGCCGTGCCTCAGTTTCCCCAACGTGAGGACAGGGAGATGGTGGAACACGTGTCCTGCCGGGAGGTGGGGTTTGGAGAAGACCCTGGGGAGAGCGGTGTGGTTAAAACAGCGGAGATACAGCTCTGTCCTGGCCCAAGTGCTTTAGGACGGATGAATTTTAGCCTTGTTTTATTGGGGTTAAACACCCTGCACGGCTCGGTTGCAGTGCTGGATGTGGCAAGGGACCTCTGAGGCTGAGGGGGGCTCCCTGCTCCCCCCGGGGTCAGGCAGCTCCCCTTCTCCTGCCTCCTGCACCCACAATCTGTGGCCGTCAGAGCTGCTCCCACCCACAGCCCCCTGCCCATCCTGCTGCTCTGGCCATGGGGGCTTCTCCCAGGAGCTGGGCCGGAGCTGGAGGTGGCTCCCCCGGCTGCCCCAGCTGGTGGCAGCACTGAGATCAGACACTCGTGCGCACACAGTCCCAAATTCCCAGCTCATCCATCAGCTGGGATCACCTGGGGGATTCCCCGGAAGCCGCTGCCCGGCTGAGGGCTTCCAGTGTGGGCAGGAGACGGGTCCCTGACAGCCGGGACACCGTGTGGTACTTTCTACAGAGTGCCAAGGGGGGAGACCTGAGTGTCCCCACCACAAGTGCAGAATGGGAGGGGGCTCCCCATCTGCTTACCCCGAAATCTCCGCACACCCACCCCAGAGCTCCTCTCCCCACGGTGCCAGGCTGGTGGAGCTGGATGCCAGCAGAGCCGAGTGCCTTTGGGATGGGTCACGCAGGGTCACCCACCGCTCTGCCAGGACGGATGGGCCGTCACCATCCTGCCACCACCTCTCCTGCCCCGAACCAGCTCTCCAACCGTGGTGGTGGGGGGGGAGAAAAAACCCGGCGCCGCTGCCCCTTCCAACCCCCGCGTGCTCGGCGGGGATCGGCGACTGGATTTTCCAGGGCCGAGAACAATGCCTCTCCCGTCTCCGCTCGAGGGCTTCCTCCTCCCAAAGGTTCGTCTCTCCAACCTCTTCCACGGGGAGTAAACGTGCCCCGTGCCTGGTAGCAAAGCGGGGCCGCCGCCGTGGCGGAGCCGCCGTGGGTGGGTGTGCGCCTTCCGCAGCCAGCAGGCACCCCCGCTCCCAGGCAGGTGCGTGTCGGCGCGTGTGCACCCCCGGCATTGTTCCTGCGCGCCGAGGAGAGCGTGAATGGGACACGGCTACTATATTTAGCCACTTACTCACGCTCCTACCGCCACAAAGGAGCGGCTGCATCTTAAAAAGGGGGCGGCCGTTCCGTGTGGGCTCAGAAGGGACAGGAGAGCGGGCTATTTTGGGAAGACATGTCATAATTGGCCGCCCCGGTTAAGCCGCTTCTGTAATGCTGAGCAAAAACAATAGCAGCATCCAGAGGAAGAGCCTGTTATGTTTCAGGTGGGATGTTTTCAACCGGTCAGGAAACTCGACCGCTCCCAGCGCGCAGCGGCGGCACAAAGGACAAGGGACGCTGAACAGCATGGACCAAGGGCCTGGCCAAGCAGCGGGGGCGGCTGGGAGCGCCCGGAGGGACCTGGCGCTGGCTGGGGACACGGCCCTGCCCTGGGAGAACGTTGCCTGCCCTGGCAGAGCCACCGCCACCTCCTCTTGTCCACCTGCCCACCTGGCCTCGCACCCCTCCAAATATATGGGCATCACCCAGGTATGTGCCTGGTCTTTCACAGAGTCATAGAATCATCCAGGTTGGAAGAGACCCTTGGGATCATCGAGTCCAATCATCTACCCTACTCTACAAAGTTCTCCCCTACACCATATCCCCCAACACCGCATCTAAACGACTCTTAAACTCATCCAAGGATGGTGACTCAACCACCTCCCTGGGCAGCCTATTCCAGTCTCTGACCACTCTTTCTGTGAAGAATTTCTTCCTAATGTCCAGTCTAAACCCACCCTGGTGCAGCTTGAATCCATTCCCTCTTGCTCTATCACTAATTACCTGTGAGAAGAGACCAGCACCAACCTCTCTACAATGCCCTTTCAAGTAGTTGTAGAGAGTGATGAGGTCACCCCTCAGTCTCCTCTTCCTCAAACTAAACAAACCCAGCTCCCTCAATCGTTCGTCGTATGATTTATTCTCCAGGCTCTTCACCAGCTTCGTTGCCCTCCTCTGCCCCTGGACCTTGAGATCTCTCTTGTATTGAGGTGCCCAAAACTGGACACAATACTCCAGGGATGACCTCCCCAGTGCTGAGCACAGGGGGACAATCACCTCCCTCCTTCTGCTGGTCACACTATTTCTAATACAAGCCTCTAATACAACCTCTAATACAAGCCTCTAATACAACCTCACCCTGACCCATCACTGCTGCCACCAGCCTGGGACATGTCTCTGTCCCAGCCTGGGTAAGTGGCAAGGGGCAGAGGCAGGCTGGCAGCGGAGCCAGGGAGCAGCAGCCAACCCATAACCCATGGCCAGGCAGGCAAGAGCTGCCCAGGGACACAAAAAGACTATGACCTAATCCATCTGCCCCCCTCTCAGAGCGATGGTTTTGGGGTCCAAGCTCACGGAGAGGAACGGAGCTGAGCTCTCCTGTTCCCTCTGCAGCTGGTGCTGGCCGAGGGCCACCCTCCTTTGCTGTTTACCCTGCCTGGACCCGTGCTCCCCCAGCAGCTTGAGCCACCCCGAGGGCAGGGACTGAAGGAGACCAACGAAGCCCAAAATCCCCCTGGAGGTATAAATGTCACCCCAGCGCTGGCTGCGGTTGGGAGCTGCAATGGGGATGCTGATGCAGGGCAGGCAAGCAGCAGCAGTGAGCTTGGAAGAAGCATCTGGTGGATGATCTCCACCAGCAGCAGAGTGGGGCTAAAAGTGATGGGGAGCACAGCAAAGGCAGGGAAAGTGCAAGAAAACCTGTTGGCAATGAGTTTAGCCGCCAGAAGCACAACCCTGCAAGTCCCAGGTGAGGCCACGACACCGTGCTCCCCTTGGGCATGGAAAGAAAAAGGATGGCCAAGAGATGAAGGCTTTGCCCCACACACTGGGTCACTGCACACACTGTCACAGACTCCATGGGAGACAGCCACAGCCCCTGTGCTCTCCGGACCCAAGTCCCCACCACCCTGGCACAGTGACATGGCCACGTGGGGAGCTGAGACCCTCAGCTGTGCTTAGAGAAGAGCCACATCTGCTGGACTCGGATAAATACACGGAGCTGTGGCTTATCCCCAGGATAATGAAGGGGGGGCTCAGAGAGCAGCTGATGTGTGAACTCCCAAGGTGAGCAGTGAACAAGAAAAATGGGCTGTAACAGGGAAGGCAGAAGATCCCTAGGTCCCAGGAAACACAAAATCTCTTGAGAAGATCAGAAAGGTCAAGGACCTCAGGCGAAGAGAGGGAAAGTGGAGGGGCTGGATGCTGAGCTGGCTCTGACCCGTACTCCCCAGGCAGCACTTTCCACCCGAGCTCCTCCAGCTCCAGCCACATGGTCAATACCAGGGCAGGGAGAAGACCGGGGCCCTGCACACATGTTCTGCTCCAGGCTCTTCCCAGCCAGCTACAGGCTGGATGACTTTACCGAAGCCCCAAGGACTTCTCCTCCACCCCGCGCCTTCAGACTCCAACGGCACCTCAGCTCTTCAGCTGTGCAGCCCCTGAAGCTGCCCACACCCTCATTTTGACCTCTCTCCGCCTGCGAGCATCAGCCCCAGCACGGCTGGGGAGGAAGGGAGGAGTGCGCCGGGGGGAGAAAGCCCCTGACAACATCAGGCAGCCCCCACTCTCCCCGCAGAATGGGCAGCGGCCATCCCGGGGGGGCCCCGCTGCAGCTGGGCTAGTCGTCGGGGCCGGGATCTGCTGCTCACTGCCCTCCCCGAAACATGTGCAGTTCCTGTTTGCTGTGTCTGTACAAGGCAGTGGGAAGTGGGGAATTTACTTACACCTCCCGCTTAACAACCCTGGGAGGCTGGAAGGCTTCAGGCCGCTTTAATTTACAGCCCATCTCTCCAATCTCTCACTCGTTCGCTGCTGCTTTTCTTCCTCCTCCTATTAATGCGACCCAGGTACCTGCCAACAATAATGGACTCGCTTGCGGGGGCGGCCCCTCCCTCCCGGGCGCAACTTCTACCTTGATATGAATTGCTCTGAATTCAAATGAAAAAAAAAAAAAAAAAAAAAAAGAGAAAAAAATTTAAAAAAAAAAAGAAAAAAGGCGAAATCTGAAAGGTTGGGGTGGGTTTGGAAAAGCGAAGCGCAGTGGTTCTGGGCCCGGCGCCAGTAGCCGGAGGGTACACATGTGCACGCTCTCCCAGTAGGGCCTTCAGCAGCCCTGTTTTACAACCACCTCGGCACACACTGCAGAGTTCACGCATATGGCCAGACAGATGTGTCTGGCTTACGTTCAAGGCTGGAAAATGAAGAATTATGGAAGTGAAGGGCCCTGGGCATTAGAGAGGGCGGAGGTGAGGGGGAGGGGAGCCAGGGAGAATTTTTCCTCTGCTGAGAAATCCTCATCTGGGCTGCGAGGGCTGGAGGAAGAGGGGTTGCGAGCGGCGAGGCGGCCAACAGCCATGCATGTGAGATTGCTCTTAAAGCAACAGTGTGCGCCGCCAGGCATCTCCTCCCAGTCCAACCAGTTTACTTCACCAGCTCCCAGTGGGAAACGCTCTCGGATCAGGCCAGGGCCAGGCCAGGATCACCTGTACCCCGTCTGTTTGTCCCCATAACGATGGCAACGCTCCGCAAGCAGTGCTCTGGCTGCAGCAGCCGTTCGCAGGCTATTTTTCCTGCCGTTGGCTCCCACATGAACTCTGCTGTTCACGTCCCACCCTCTCCCCTGTCTGCCTGTGCCCTGCTGCACAGAAAAGCTGATTTCTTGCTCTAGGTGGACCTACTCTGGCAGGGGGGTTGGACTAGATGATCTCCAGAGGTCCCTTCCAATCCCATGTGATTCTTGCTGAGCCTCCCTGCCATGGAGCTCCTGTCCCAGGCCAGGGGACAACTTGCTGCCTGGCACTGCCTTACAGCCACCAGTTAAAGCACTCCCCTCTCAGGGCTCCTGGGTTGCTAGAAGCTTCTTGGAGAAGCTGTGTCTGGCTTCATGAGGATCCCAGGAGTCCCCGAAATATTCATCTCGGGGCCTGGAAGGGCAGATCTTACCCTGGGTGGGGGACAGCAACACCGATTGGGCCCTTCCAACCAAAGGCAAAGTTAAGCTTGCTGCTGGGTTTCACAGAGGCAGCACAGGCCACCTACACTCAGAAAACTCGAGGTGCTACGGGACATCTCGAGAGGCTACTGGTCCCGATGTGTGGCAAGGAAATGGCTGTGCACCATCAGGACAGCGAGGCAGGATCAGCCCATGTACAGAAGCAAAGCTCCTCACCCAGCTCGGGGGCTGCAGCCCCACAACCCGTCCTACCTGAATCTTGTCTTGACGACGCTGCTGCTCAGCTACTTTCCTGGCCAGGGCTTGCTTCTTGGCTCTGAGCTCCTTGATGTCCATCTCTCCTCCGCTGCCTTCAGCCTCAGAATCATCTTCGAACGCCTCGATCCTCACATCATCCTCCTTCTTCCAGGAAATGCAGAAAGAAAAAGGAGAGAAGTCATTGCAAGGGATGCTGGTGGCCAGGACCCTACTCGTTCTGCTCTCCCCCTTCAAGCAGACAAATCCCTGCCAGGCACAGTTGCTGATGGGCAAGTGACTATTTCTAAACATCCAAAAGAAACAAGCAAAATAAATAAATAGTAAACATCCAGGAAATGACAAGGTGAGACAGGAGGCAGTGGGGCAGGGCAGGGGCAGCCCTGCCTAAAGCTCTGTTCTAAAATCAAACTCACTTCCTCATCTTGGAAAACTCTTCCCACAGCCTTGGGTGAGTCACTGATGTTTTATAGGCTTCAGTTCTGTAAACCCACGGTATTTCCCTGTCTCTCTGCTTTGCCTGGCTGTTAAGGCTGCACATCCCTCGGAGCAAATGCTATTTCTCCCCACCTGCCCGCACCGGGGCTGTACAACACCGCTCTAATGCTGCTGCCTCATCCAAGGCCAGGCACAAAACCTGATCATCTTGACAAGGAAACTCGGATCCATGAACCAAAGAGCCTGTTCTCCTTTGTTTTCATCTCTGAGCAGGCCAGAGAGATTTCTGCACCCACCCCAAAACTTCCAGCTGGCCTGGAACAGATGTTTGAGGAGATGCTCAATCTTGATTTTAAAGCTCCACATGATGGAGAATTCACTGTGCCTCAAGGTCAGTCATTTCAATGGTTAATTACTTCCTCTGTTAACATTTGCATCCTACTTCTAGTCTGCCTTTGCCACGCTTCTGCTGACCAGGAACCTTGTCTTTGCTAAACTGAAGGGTCCCTGGTTCTCCAGCCTCCTGCCCACACAGGCACTTCTGGACCACGTTGCATCTTCACCCTCTCCTAGAGACCCTTCCCTCACTCTCTTCACCAGAAGGTCTGCAGACCTGAACTGGAGACCCCAGAATGAGCCATGCTGTTCCTACCCCAGGTGAAGGCCACACTCAAATCTCCAGGACACAAGAGGGCAGGAGGTGGTGGCTGGTGTCCAACTGGGGATCAGCCACAACCCAGTTTCCCCCTCCCAGCTTCGCTGCTCCCTTCAGTGGCTCCCTGCCCAAAGGTGAGACCACAAGTCCCTGTTCCTCAACATGTGTCCCACCAGCAACTGCCTGCACACATGTGCTGCCCAGAAGCCCAGCTCTGCCACTGCTGCTGACAGCCCCCCTGTCTCGCCCAAACCCCATTGTTTCCCAGTGCAGCGACCACAGACCACCCCAAGCCCTCCCATTACCCATCTCCCCTCCTCTGCACAAAAGCCAAGGATTGTGATGGGGTTGGGACAAGTTCCCAGGTGGCACTTGAGCAAAAAGACCTGCTCTGAGCCCCCAGAGGGCTGCGGGGGATGTATCTTGCACAAGAGAATGCCCTGGAGAGAGAAGAGCATCACTAGACTCCCTGCCCTGTGCAGGCTGCCATGGCATGTGTCAGCAGGAGGGACTTGGGCAGGAGCTCACAGTCTTCAATCAGAACAAGCCCAGCACTGCAGAGTCGTGTACTCAATCATGTCACCCGGACCGCACACCCTCCCGGCCACAGAACCACGTATTCTTCTCTCCTTGTGACTTTTTAGCCATGGGAAGGAGGAAGACGGAGCCCCCAGGCTCACTTCCCTCTCCTGGGACAGCCTGGACCACAGGGGATGGAGGCGATGCTGCCAGAGGGTCAACCTCGGGGAAAAGCGTTGTGTCAGATGCAGAGCTGCTGCGGCGCGTCGGGATCCGCTTGCCCAGGCTGGCAGTGGTCACGCTGGAAGCTCCCTTGAGATCAGAGCCCAAGGAGGAAGCTCCAGGGTTGCGCAACCAGCTCGCACAGAGGTTCCCACAGCCCAGCAGAGACTGTGGGGACGGGCCAGGAGGGAGTTATCCTCCATAACATGTTTGTTCATAGCAGAAATTGGAGGGACCGACCCAAAAAGCAGTGCTCTGGAGAACAGGACTGTCCCTGTCGTGACACTGGGTAGAACCTGAAGATCCTCCCATATCTTATGCTTTTGGTGGTGTCAGGTTGAAAAACCTCCTGCACCTTCTCCACAAGAGAACAAGGGTCCAGGTCTCCCACCTTATAGAGACATCTCTTGCTGCCTGGGCTTTTGCTCTGAGCCCCCGTGCAAAAAAATCACCTAAAATGTGTCCCCTGCTCAGCCAGAGCCAGCTGCTGGGACGAGGAGGGTGCAGATCACGTTCTTGCTACAGGCTCCTCCAGCTGTCAGCTCCCTGGGGCACACGGGGGACACGTGCCACGGGCCACCCAGTGCTGGCAGAGGTGGGGTGCTGTCCCCTGCATGGGGGATACCCTCCCTGGCTCTACAAGTGCCTGGCCCCAGCGCAGGGAGGGGACCTGGAGAGAGCCTGGGCAGTGCCGGGCCACCCAGCTCCCCGCTCCCGACGCCTCTGCCCCTCTCTCCTGTTTCCTTGGCCTTTCCAACTGCAAGATTAAACAGAAGAAAAGAGTCAACCTGCAGAGCGGCTGGCAGGGCCCTTAAACACACACATGGAGCCTGGAGTGAAGCAAGGCCTACAGGAACAAGCAAGGGCAGAAAAACAAGAGTTGAATTCCTTAATCACATCAGGATGTGAGAGGCAGGGGAGGGACGGGGCGCCAATGTCAGCTCTTCCTGTACGTGTGCTGGAGGCTGGAGCTCAGGCCTCCGCCGCAACGAGCTCCACGGCTATAAACTTGATCCTGAAGCTGAACCCTGACACCCCCTCGCCCACCTCCTCTCCCGGGGCCGTGGTGCTGCACGTTATTAAAGCTTTCCCCCCCCTCCAACTCCTCCTCCCCGCCCCCCCCCCTACTCCCCGCTTTGGGTATGAAAAAGCAGCATCTGGAACTCATAGCAGCGCGCGAGATAGAGGCAGGCGGGCTGGACTGGCAGGGAA
>NW_015090977.1:2754433-2762839 GCF_001431845.1 Calidris pugnax | reverse complement strand
CAAGGGCTGTGCCCCCTTTTCCCCCCCCCCCCCTTTCCCTGCCTCCCCCCATAAAATGCACACACAGCTACGCCGGCTATAAATAGTGGGAGCTGCAGGGCAGGCAGAGGCTGGGCCCCACAGGGGTGATTCTTCCTTCACCGAGGCGCGCTCTTCCCGCACGGTACCTGATCTTCCAGTTGTTTTCCCTCTTGGCTTCCCATTTCCTTTCCCATGGCGTCTGGGACGGGTGCCACTGACACATATTTTCCACCCTTGAATGCCAGCAAAGGCTCTTCTTGTCCACAAAGGGCTTCCAGGAAATACTTCAGAACTGTGACCCTCTTGCAGTCGGCTGCAATAACCTACGGGGTGAGGACGAGGGGGTTGGGGAGAGGGAAAGGAAAACAAAGTCAGTGCAAAGGGGAGGCCGGGGGGGCAAGAGCCAGGGGGAAATGTTTGGGGCTAGAAGGTCCCACAGGACTGCAGAGCACTGCAGGGATGTGCAGGGTGCCCCTCTTCTTCTCAACAGGGATGGAAGGGGTTTGTTCGTGCCCCATAGCCTGCTGTCCCCAGGGAAAAGGAGGCAGGGAAGGCAGCACGCCCAGTGCTGATCCACAGCTTGTCCCGTCCCCTCCACACACCCCTGGGCTGTGGGGCTGCCGGGGGTCAGCCAGCCCCCTGCCCAGCCCCACGGAATGGGGGCAAGCCCTGCTGAAGGGGGAGAGATGAATGATGTGGCCTGTCCTCACTCTTTCGTTTCAGCTCCATCACCAAATTATCCCCCCTGGAAAGCAGGGGATGGATGCAGGTGTGAGAGCGGGCGGGTAGGGGCATTTGAGACAAGCCAAGCCCCTCCTCATCTCCAGCCCGACCATATCCCACGAGCCCATCTCATGGACCAACTGGGGAGCCCCATCAGGGAGGCTGGGATGGATCTGGCCAGAAGGAAACTCAATAGCTTGGCTAATTATCCAATTTATGAGGCTCTCAAATGGAGTTTCCAGAGCTTGGGAGCCTGTTGCCTCTGCAGCCCTGTCCCGTGTGGCACAGCCTTTGCCGGCACCTCCACCACGACCGGCGTCAGCTCAGACCTTGTCCCCTCACACCGGGGCTCTGCACCTGCAGCGTTCTCCCCTGGTGCTTCCCGCTGATTGGCGTCACCCCCCGGGAGCAGCAGATTTATAGGGAGAAAGCCAAGCAAATTGGGGCTAGAAGTGCTACACGCCACGGAGACAAAGACCACATTGATGCTCGAGTTCCTCCCGCCCTCCCAAACCACCTTGGTTTTGCTCAGAGACAGAACCTCAGAGACCCCCACCCCACAAGGCTTCCCTCTGGCTCCCCAGACTGGGATCCTGAAGCCGGGGAGAGGGGGCCAGACCCTGTGAAGGTGACTCGAGCAAGGACTGCTCAGTCCCTGCACGCTCACCCCGTGCCATACCAACACCACGTGCCCCGGCTCTGTGGAGACTGGCTCCTCACCGTGCCGTACCGGCGGCGGTGCGTGGCCTGGACGGGGCCGTGGCATGGTGAGGGGAGGGCTGGCAGCGGCCCGTGGCCCCTGCTGCACCAGGCTGCTGCGAGAGGAAACTTCTGCTCTTCCACAACGCTGCCAGTTTCCTCTCTGCGGGCTAATTTTAACCACCGTGTCGCTGCAGTGCGTGTCAAAAAACCTGACCCTCCTCTGACCTCCAACCTCCCACCCTGGCTACCGCCTGAGCGAGGCACCCTCGTGCACCAGTAGCCGGGGCCACCTCCTCTTTGAAGCTGCCCCCCCATGGACCCCACATCCCCCTGTACCTGCAGCGACAGGCAGAGGGGGAGGAGAAGCTTCCTCCCCTTGGGAGGCAGTCACTGCTGTGGAGAGATGGTGTGAGCAGGGTGATCACAAGAGTGTAATATTTTATGCAGCAACGGACCCAGAACCACTGATTCTGCTCCTAAAAAATGTGTCCTATGGGACAGAGGTGAGCAAAGGACAAGGTGACACGGGCTCAGCAGCCCTGGGAGCACGTTGGGCTGCTGGGACATCCAGGCATCCTCTTTCCTGGGACAACCCTTTGCTGCTTGGGACATCCAGCCAGGAGCAATCCCGGCAAGTGTCACTGCAGGAACATTTCCACCCTGCTGGCTCTCCTTTAGGAACGATTCTGAGCAGGGAAAAGTCAGAAGGAAAGGGAACAAGAGCAAAGTGGGAATGGCTGTCATGGGAAACATCCCCCCCGAGCGCTCCGGTTGCAGTGGCCTTGGGGGAAGTGGTGGAAACCTCACCGCCTGCTTCATCCCCAGCTCAACGGGCAAACGCTGCGGAGACCCGGCCTGACTCACACGGGGTAACTTCAGCCCAGGGATTTTCCACGGCCAGTATCTGCAGTTTCCTTGTGCCCAGGCTGCTGGGTGAGGGGGGCACCCACCACCATGGTCCCGTGGCAGTGCTGGGGGTTGAGTCAGCAGCCATTTGGCGTGGGATGCCAGGATGCGGCCGACAGCAGCAGCATCAGGGAAGGGGACACGGGAGATGTCAGGGCACCCCATCCTGACACCTGAAATCCCAGGGATTTCTCAAGACACCTCTCGAAATAAAAGCCATTGCATCTAGTTTATGACCCAGGAGGTTTTCTTTTCGTATATGCCTGAAGGGCTGGGCGCTGACACAGCTGCAGCACAGCCATCTCTGCACAGCAAAGCTTAAATCTCACTGTCAGAACCTCCCGGGCTGGGAAGGATCAGGCAGATTGCAGAAGAGGTCCCTTCACTTGGGACCAGGGACAAGGGCAGGTGGGTCTGATCCTTCCTCCCCTGAAGAAGAAACAAGTAGGAAACACCAGATTTCCTGCCAAGCCAGCACAGCCCGATGCTTAAATTCGGCTCATCTGTTGGGGAGAAAAGAGCCCAACCGAAGGCCCATGACATAATGCCACAGCAACTCGTCTCATGAACACATTTTTCCAGCCCACATGAATGAAAAACAGGGAAGGAGCAAACGCTCTGCACATCTCCCATCACGTGCAAGTGGGGCAGAGCCCGGGGCTGCCGGCAGCCAGGCTGGCCCCGCCGTGGGACATCCCAGCCTCCGAGATGCTGGGAAAGAAGTGACCTGTGACTGGCACCCAGGTCTCTCTCGAACCTTGCGTGCCGCAGAGAAACCCGTTTTTGTCAGAAACTTCCTGTTTCGGGGTAGAAACGCGAGTGCCCGCGGCAGCGCCGGGATGCCCGGGGTGATGGGGAAGGCCACCAAGATGCTCGTGGGCTCACGTGGTGATTCCTCGCTGCCAGAGCGGACCATGGTGAGGACACCAAGGGAGCTGTGCCCACCCTTCCCCAAGGAAAGGTGAAGCACCAAAGGAGAGCGTGGTGATGTATTTGGTGATGTGGCAGCAGACGACCCCATCCCCGTCGGGGAACAGAGGCACCCCCCGTGCCCTTCCCCCCTCCCACCGTGCAGTGAGACAGCAGGAACCGAAAGCCTGGCTTCAAGTCATGGCTGGGTATTAAAATAGGCCTGACACGCACGCAGCCGCTCTCAAAGGAAAACTGAAACTGAGAATTGCTGAAGTGGTCTGGTGCCCCCGTCCGTGACCTGGGCTCAGTTCCCCAGAGGCGTGAGCCACCGAGGCATCGCCGAGCCCCTCGCCGCCGCGGTACCTCTTCGGGGACACGTGGCCGGGGACCAGGCGTGGGGCGGAGGTGGCTTGGGCTGCAGCAGCTCCGATCGCCAGCCTGATTTCACCAGGCCCGGAGACGAGAGGTTTGTAATCTCCTGCGACATCAGGACAGACTAACCACCAGCTCCCAGCACAAGCCACCCACTGGTGGGGCTGGCGGCTGCTGGGGCACGCTGACGAAGCTCATTAGCGCTCCCGACTGCTAATTCATGGGTCATACATTATCATACTGATCATTGAGTAGGACACAGCAGGACACACATTAACACACACTAACTGCCTGGAGAGACCCACCGGGCTGCGCGTTAACTGTACCAGCTGTTGGACTTCCAAAGCCATTTTGCAGTGGCAGTGCCACCAGGACCCTGCCTGTGTCACCTCCTGCCAGCGGCCAGCAGGGTTCCTAGGTCTAATGAGGGGTAATGAGGAGTCCCCAGATCTAATGAAGCCAATCCCCTCTATAGCCTTAGCTGTACTCCCCTCTCAGATAAAACAAGCTGAAGGGAAAAGCTTCCCTGAGTGCTGTGTAGCCCTGACACCAGCACGTGCCCTCCAGGAGATTTTGGGGGAGGGAAGGGACTCGCTCTGTGTTTGGGGGGGACGCATGCACCGGGTGCTGGTGGGGTGACACCACCAGAAACCAGCCACAGTCTCGATATGGGTCAGAGATGTGCCTGGAGCTTGGGGGGGTGTGTGTGGGGGCAGCCCCTCTGCCCCCCAGGCCAGCCCCGCTGCTCCGCACACGGCTCTCCCGCAGCTGAGCAAATGGCTGTCACACCCACCGCCGCCTTCAATCAGCTTTTACAACTTGTTAATTTTACGCAGCGTCCTAAAGAGCAAATAACTGGGAGGCAGGAATGCAGACTCCTTCAGCTAGTCCAAAGAGCCTCCGGCAGCCAAGCCAGCTGGCCAGGGGAGCCCCGCTCAGCCGGGGGGACCTGCCACATCCCGGTGGAGGGGGTTGGAATTTGGTCCGGAGAGGGCTATCCCACACCTCTGGCAGCCTCTGGCAATGCCACCCTGCTGCTGGCAGCGCGTGGAGGGGGATCCCGACAACTTCTCTCTGAGCAAAACCTTCCACTCCGTGAGCAAACGGGAGGCAGAGGCTTTGGAGAAGGGTTTGCTTGGAAGGACGGGCTGCCATTGCCGGCTCCGCATTCCTGTGTGCGAGGGGGAGACACATCCTGACAGCTGGATTCAGAAGGGGAAAAGGACATGAGAAGTTTGAGTCATAGCACGGAGAGATCCCATCCCAGATTCGGAGATGGGAACGGGATAGGAGGGGGATTCGGAGCCAAGCTCCAGCACGATCCAGCGTGGGGATAACACTGTTTCTGCCGCATGGGTTTAAACACGGCTCGGCTGAAGTGGCTGAACGAAGCTGAAACCGAGTGAGCCCCAAACAATCTCAACCACGCAGCGTCTACACGGCCCAGCTCAAACATTTGCACTGACCCTGCTCAAACATCCAGATGCCTCCCGGTGCCCTCTGCTGCCTCCTCCCGTCCCCGGGGAGCCAGCTGGGAGGAGGAGCGTGGAGGAAAGCACCCGGTTTGCTCTCATCCCTTCTGGGTTTTCATCTCACGGGTTCAGAGAAAAGCTGGGCTGGGTTTAACCCCAGACTTATCACCGTAACCATCTTCTCTGGGCTCAGTCCCTTGGCCAGGATGTGGCCCGAGGAGCCCCTCGCCCTGCCCCGGCCCCAAATGCAGTGTTTGGCCACCTGGGTAGGGAGGACCCAAAGTGGTCCGTCACGGCTGGGCAGCGGCGCTCGCAGCTGGATGGCAGCCCTGGTTTCTGCAGCTGAGGCCTGACTTCAGCCACAGCTTCTCGCAGAGAAACTTCTGATTTTGACTGATCCCACAGGCGGGCTCGGGGGATGTGGCTCCCACATGCCTGCACCTCTGCACGACCCGAGAGAGCAACTGTGGCTGCAACGGGGTCCAAACCAAAGCACCACTGTCCCCAACATACCTCTGGTGCCCTGGCTCTGCAGGGAGGGCCTGGCACCAGCCAGAAAGGGAAAGGATCCACCACATCCATATCAGATGCTCCATCACAGCAGAAAGGTGCACCAGAACATGCCCAGGGAAGACAGAGGAGCTCAGAAGAACCCCTCTGGTTGCTCTTCCCCATCGGTACTGCTGATCAACCACTTTCTCTGCAAAGCAGGGGCTCCCTAAAGAGAAAGCGTAGGCCATGGCTTAGTCAAACTCCTCTCCCAGCACCCCGAGCCTTGCAGAGATATGGCTCCAGCCTCTGCACTGGGGCACACGGTCTCAGGTGAGTCATCAGAGCAGATGTGCTCTTGGCCTGGCAAACGCCTCCGTCTTTCCAGCCCCAGCCACGTAGCTCAGCCACAATTGGCCTTCAGAATTGGAAAGCAGCATGGAAAGGGAGCCAACTGCCCACCATCAGTAGGGTTTGCCGGGCTCATAACCGCCCTGCGTGTCCCCCGCAGTCACGCAGAGAAGACACATGGATGATATAAAGGTACAAAGTAAAAGATCTGAGCTGAGTCATCCCATTTTTGGTGCTGGAGATAAGAAGAAGCCCCGAGTAGACCGCACAGATTCCTACCATGAAGGTCCTCACTGCACCCAAGGCGCTGGTACTTGTCACCGCTGGCAGCTGTAGGACATGATGATGGGACCCAGCGATGCGGGGGAAGCTGTGAGCAATTCTGGGGCTTGGAGCCTGCTCTCAGGAAGCCCTCCCCAGAGGAGGGGATCCCTACACCACCATCGAGGGAGCAGCCCTCCCCAGAGCTGTCTGTCTGCCACCGGCCAGTTCTCTCTCCCTGACTGGCACCTAGTGGCTGTGGGGCAGGAATACAGACTGAATTTTTACTGGTCTAGGCCAGAAGACACTTCAAACTCCTTATGGAAACCCCACGTTGCCACAGGCCCCAGCCTACATCCCTCAAACCCTCTGTGCTGTGGCACAGCCTGGCACTGCCCTACAAAGCATCTCACAGCTCCTTCAGACCCTCAACACAGCCACCTCCTCTCAATTCTTCTCCTTCTTGGTGATGGCTTACCATAGGAAAGCTGTTTGTCCACCCCAAGATACATCTGAGGGTGTTGCAGGAAGCTTTCGTGGTTCTGGAAGAGTCAGCACCAAAGTCACCTGAAGCAGATGCTGTGGATGGAAAGCTGTCCTCCAGATCCCTCTTGAGCCTCTGTGCCCAGGACAGCCCAGAGGTCTGGCTGGAACAGCCAGCTGAGGACCAACCGCTCCTCTGAAGCATGAGGAGCTCCACAGCCCAGAGAGGAAAGTTCCTGGTGGCTTCCAAACCAAGGTTTTGGTTTAAACTGATGCTTGGAAAGACTTGCCCTGATGTTAAATGTGCTAAAGAACCTTTTTGTTGGTTCATCTCTCCAGTGAGCAACAGCACTTGCAGTTGGGAGCAGTTGGCTCCAACACCTTGTAAGCAGGAGGCGGGTGATTGTCTTGTTTAATTTTACCCCCACAAGCCCATTCCTACTGGGCAGCAGCAAAATGAGAGAAAAGCATGACTTTAGCCTGGGTGAGAAGTCCCAGAAGACAACAGGGTTCAGGAAGTCTCCAGAGAGCAATGGAGATGTTTCATCTGGTTTGTGAGTGTGTCTCCTGCCTGGTTCTCATTGTGTCCTCAGGCAACACTGCCAACAGCTCAGCAAGAGCTATGGGCTTCCCCACATTGCAAAACGTTGCCTCCAGTAAGAAGATGCAGGAATTTCCATCGGAGAAAGCATTTCCTTCCAGTCCCTGCAGCCACATTGCCCCAGCGCTGGGCAAACCCATCCCCACAGCGGTGAAATATTTGGGGCAGTTCTGCTCTCTGAGGTGAAGCCTTGAGCACAGGACCATGCGTTTCAGGAGAAGAAGGAGCTAAAAAAACAGAGCTTTGAAAGAGGCCTGTGAAAGAGGCAGACGACTCCGGGAGAAGCAGAGAATCACAGCCAGGGACTCCCTGTTACCACCATCTCGATGCCCTCCTCTCTCCCAGCCCAGCTCCCAGCACATCCCCAAACATCCCAAGGGAAAAAAGAGAAAAATTCAAGCCACAGAGTAAAGCCAAGTCTGAGGGAGCCCGCTCTGCTCCTCCCTTGCAGATCCTACTGCAACACTAACCAGGGAAGACACGGCCTTGAAAGCCAGCCCCAAACTGTGGTCCCAGGCTGGGGAAGGAGGAAGGCGAGATCCGTATCCTGAGGGAAGCCAACACTGAACCACCATCAGCCTTTGTAGGGCACGGGCTCTTCTCCCTGCTGCAAGAGCCTCCAGCTTTTTCCTTTTCAGGGACTGGGGGAATTTATTTCCTCTGCCATTTCGGAGGATGCCTGCCTTGCCAGAGATTGTTTTGCAGAGTTAAGGAAGATAAGAAAGTGGTTAGCAGGCTCTTTGGTGGAGGAAGGGAGGATTGCTTAGTAAGGGAAAGGGGACCGCGCCGCTCTCAGCAGACACACGCTGCCCTTCCTCTGAGGCCACCGCTCCGGGGACACTGGTGCTGGGGACAAGGCTGGTCCATCCCTGCACCTCTCCATCCCCTCGGGGACATCTGCCCATGGGGCCACACTGATGGGAGAAGCTGTCCCCGTGCCAGGGTTAGGATCTGTCTCTCCTGGAATTTGGGAAACGCGGCTGATGAGTGTTCAATCCAACATCTCGGCTGTGAGTCTCACTGTGCTCTTGCAACAGTCAGAGCCATTTTTTTGCAGGGTACGTGGAAAATAAAAAAAAAAAAAAAAAAAAAAAAAAAAGAAGGAGCCAAGAC
>NW_015090977.1:2725471-2754231 GCF_001431845.1 Calidris pugnax | reverse complement strand
GGGTTTAATATTTTTCCTAGAACTTTTTTTTTTTTTTTTTTTTTTTTTTTTTTTTTTTTTTTTTTTTTTTTTAAAAAAAAAAAAAAAAAAAAAAAAAAAAAAAGGCAGGAGCCAAGTCCAGGCTGCCCACACCGTGGGGAAAACGCTGCTGTTTTCTGGCAACCTCCCCGTTTCAGAAAGTGCCTCCTGAGCAGCGGCAGGAGGGAGATGGCCTCGCCAGGAATTTAGGAATCCCTAAAGATGCACGATTCCTGCTGAATCTGTCTGTCCCGATGCTACAGGGAGGTTCAGCTCAGCCCCCCTGGACTCTACACCCACCCTTCGCCCAGGTGCTCTCCCAGCAGATAAAGGCTTCGTGCCCCCAACTGGGGCAGAGCAGGAGTTCTGCTCTCACCGGCTGCACGAGCTCTTTCACGAGGACTTCCCCATGGAGACAACCGCCCCGTGATTTGACCCACAGAGAAACTCGACGATTCCTGTCCCACGGGACAAGACACCAGCGTCTGGGGTAGCAAAAGGCTGAGATGGTGGTGGAGAAGTTGGGTGGTGGAAGGAAAAGAGTTACAACACAGGAGCGGGGATGAGGATCTCCCGTGCAAAAATAGCAAAAAATGGTGCAAACCAAAGCCCAGCCTTACAGCATCCACCTGTCCTGCCCGCACCGTCCACCCGTCACCCTTCCAGTGTGACCTGTGCTACAGACAGTGAGAAAACCACCATGTTAGCTGGTAACACCCATGGCATGGTGGACTTCCACTCCCGGAGGTGTTAACGGGCTGCTGCGTCCCTCCCAAACCTGAATTCTGACCTGGGCAGAGGGAAGGAGAGGGGAGGTAAGAGCTGGAATATTCTGCCTGGTCCTGGCAGAGCCGGTTGGGAAGCCATTTCTGTGAGTTTATACAGCTTATACGTTCTCCATGCAGTTCCTGGACGCCTTCCATTGCAGATGAGAGTTTTATGTCGAATTTTAAGTTTGACCACAAATATTTAAACTTCCTTGGACCACAAATGCTGTATCTTCTTTGTGGTTTAGTTGGCACCAAATGAGTATTTACAGATCCCTATATGTCTGTCTGTCATTTAAATATCTCGCAGAGGTGCCAGAGGCTTCAAAAGTGGAGGGGCTCCTCAAGGCAGACCCCGCAATTCCTCCTCTCTGCCCTTACTCGGCGCAGCCAAGGGGGAGGTGGAGATGTTGGCCAAGCCCTTGCAGAGGGCACAACTTCTCCTGGGCTGAGCATTTCATCCTTGCACCCTATTAAGCTTGCTTTCCAGAGAATGCCATCTGAGATCCCACTCTGAACTTCCACAGCTCCTTGCCCTGGTGGATATTTGAACTCGGATGAAAGCCTGTGGAATTTTCTCCTCTTGTTTTAGGATACTTGCGATTTCTGAGCCTATGGAAGACTGTTTTAATGAGAACCGCTCAAACTCCCCTCAAGCAGCACAGCTCCCACCTGGCTGCTGCTCGCAACCTCCCCACAGGTGTTTTCACTTCCTCAAACACAAGCAATTCTCAGAGGGTGACAATCCAGACCTGCTGAACCGGGATCCCGCTCTAGGGAAACTGGTTAGAGTGGTTAGTCTCGGCGACAGAACGGTACCGAATTCAGGGAAGGCCGTTCAGCCAGGAAAACACACTCAAATAAACACCAAAAAAAGGCTCCTCCAAGCACCTCACGCTGAGGGAATTTGGCGATGCCACTGCACGGATCTGGATGGGGAGCTGAGGGTCCCTGAGCTGACACCCAGCCAGGTGGGCGAGTTACGGGGGGTGGCAGCCCGAAATCTGAGTTCACGCACCCACGCCAGCTCGAGTCAGGTTGTGTGTGTGTTTCATTTCCTTCAGGTTTTTCAGTCTAGGACACAAATTGGACGCTTGCCCCACCGATTTTAGGGGAACTTTAAACACATAGCAGTGTGGTAGATGCTGCTTCTACAACCCCAGGGACCCCAGCCACCGGCTGGTGGTGGTGGCACTCGTGGCAGCTCTCCCGCAGGTCCCACCATCCCCTTGGGAACCACAGGAGCAAATTGCGTGCCCGGGGCAAAAACTGCAGCGCCGGCTGCCCACATCAGAGGGAACAGATAACCTGAGTCAGAGCAATGCGATGAGAAACCTCCGCTCCGCAAACCAGAAGCCAGACTGAGCAACAACGTCAGCACCGAGCTGCCCCGGTACCGCTCCGCACGCCTCGCCAGCCTCCGGGGAGCTCGGGGGGCACCCTGGCTCCCCTCAACTTTGGAAATGAAAAGAGAAGCAGCTTTGCTTTGAGCTACCAGGCAGGCAAAGCCCAGGAGAAAGGGCAGCGAGCGGGGCTGGGGCTGCTGCCTACAAGGGAGGAGTCCCTCCAACCGTTGGCTCCTCCGTCGGGGCCGCCGCTAAATTCCCTTGAAAACAGAGGGTGGGGATAGAAGAAGGCAATGTAATAACACCAGAAAAATGCCACCACAGCTCTGCCGGCTGCGACACCACAGCCCCAGAGATATTAGCAACACTGGCATTTCCACCCGCCGCAAGAACCGCAGCAGCAGCGCGCTCCCGGCAGCTCGGGGCAGGGCGGGAAGCAGCTCCTCACACCACTTCCAGCCGCCACTCCAGGGAGGGACAAACGCTGTATTTTTGCTTTACAGCGAAATGCTGCCACTTAGGGGACTCCCGATGACGTTCTTGTGCCTGAGAGCCCATGTCCTCTCCGAGGAGGGGCTGCTCCGGGCGAGACACGCTCCCTTAGCCTACCAGAGAGGTAAAATTAGGTGCTGGATGTGAGCTCCAGCCCGCGTGGATCCTGCTCTGCCTCTACGGCAGCAGCGAGCACAGCTCTGCTTCTTATACCCAATACTCAGCTTTTTTGGCAGATGATTAATGGCCTGAGTCTTCCAGGCACTCGCCTCCAGCCAGGCCGAGAGCTGCAAACACACCTAGGGAAGGGGAGAGAAGGGAAGGAGGAATTGGAAGGGCGACTCGTCAGGGAGAGGAAAACTATTCGCTGCGTCTTTTGTTTTCTGCAGAGCTCCTCCTCCCGGGAGCGGGATGCTGAGCGCAGAGCAGGGCCCCTGCCCCGAAAACGGAGGAGCTGAACCAGAACAATAGGGTGGGGACTCTGGATGGGCCCCGACAAGTGGGGTGGGCTGGAGCGGGGGCACCGATCCATCCTTTTGACTTCATTCACACTTACAGCTGCATTAGAGACATTTCCTGAAAGCACAGTAGGAAGAGAGGGGTATTCGCTCACTCCACCCTCCATCTAACACTGTCCTTGCGATCCAGCCGTGCACCGAGAGCCAATTTTGGCCTCTGGCAGAGCTGCAGGCCAGACATTACAAGCGCTGGTGTGAGCAGCGCGGGTCCCCACCCGATGAGCAGCGAGTAGACTTGGAGCGGAGAGGAGGGGTGCTGCAGCCAACAACACACAAAAAATAATAATAACCATCAACGTAGGGAAACGCGAGCGTTCGAGCGTGTCCAAGGTGGCCCTGAAGTTCACAAGGAGGTGTCAAGAGTGGGAAAAACCTGAGCGTTTGGCTTCGGCACAAGGTGCAGCCACCAGCCGCTGCCACGTGAAAGGAGGCAGAGCTCCTCCCAAAAGAAAAGGCAGGAGACACAAGGGGAGAGACAGCCGCGCTGCACGGGGACTTTTTGAGGCAGGAACGGTGCCACAACGTCCCCACCCCGGGGGGACCACACCGCGTCATCTCCCGACGCTGCCATGACCCACGACGTGGAGGAGAGGATCGAAAACAGCGCGGCAAGCCCTGCGCCTGACTCACCGCAGCCCGGGAGCCCGCGCGGCCCCGCCGCGTCCTGATCCTGCGTGTGGAGCCTGAAAAACAACTTTCTTTTTTTTTTTTTTTTCTTCTTTTGCTTAAAAACAAAAAAAAAAATCCCAGCTGCCCTCCTCCAAATCTGGAGTTACTCAGCCTGACTCACACCAAGGCTCTCCTGGCCCCGCTGGCAGAGCCTGGATGTACCTGGAGCGGGCTGTGCCGGGGATGCCCGTCGCACTGCACACCTGGAGCTTCCCCGAGCGCCCACGACACGAGCTTCCCCAGCCAACCTCATTGTTTTCAGCTTCAAACTTCGACCATTTTTGGTGAATCCCCGAATTAAAAAAAAAAAAAAAAAAAAATGGAGACTGTAATTATTATTTTTTTTTAAATGGGAAAAGTATTTCTTTCATTCTCCCATAACACAAATCCAGCAAACATGAAAAACATGAACCCAAACCAAAGCTCAGACATCACATCTGGGGAGAGACCAAGCATGGAAAATTTTAATCCAAAGGTTAATGTTTGGGAAGCTCCCGAGTGTGTGAAAAGAGGGGTTAGATGGGTGCTGCTCCGCGGCTCGAACAGTTGTTGCCGCCAAGTGGCGGCTTTCAAACGGTGCCTGCCTGCCCCAGCCCAGGCACGCGGGGTCAGGAGCTAAAATAGAAAACAACTGAAATCATTGCAAGCAAACAAACACTCAGATCAGATGCTGGAAAAGCCAAGTGAGGAAGGAGCCAGCAGCACGAAAGGCAGCTCGAGTCCTGTTGACTGGAAACAGCCTCATGACTTGCCCTGGGTGAATCGCACCAAACCACATGGCAGTGGTGGCTCTCGCCACCCTCTCCGGCTCCCTCGAGCTCTTCAAGAGCAGCTTCAAGATGACTTGAAGGCCCTGTGCCACTCCTGTCCCATCTGTCACCTCCATCTCCTTTGCTCGCTGCTCTGCAGGATCACACTCCACTAATTATCACATCTTGGGATTGCTTTCCCACCCCGCAGCCTGAATCTTCATCATTCTCACCCAGAACAAGCATCTCCTGCCCAAGCACAGCACACCCTGCTCCTCACCTTCACCCCAGCCCATACATCTCCCAGTACCTGCCCACAGCAGGGCATCTCTGCTGCTCTCCTGCCTTGCACCCTGAGCTCCCATATCCCCCCTCCCGCTGCGGATCTGCCCTCTGAGCTCACCATGCCCCCGTTTTCCCCACATCCTGCCGCCAAAATGCCTTTGTCTTCATCTTCTGCATTAGATTATGCCCTTTCCAGGCTGCTCCTTCCAGACACTAGAAATCTCTCTCCCCCCAGCTACAACAGAATAGCATCCTAATTGCCTTTTGTTAGGGATGGGGCCACACTTGTAAAATTGCCACGTCTGCTTGCAGGGCCGTATCAGCAGTTCACAATAGCTTAAAAGCTACAGGAGTTATAGCGTGGAGTCCTCCCACACTTAACTAAACACAAAGAGAAGGGACCATATGTCTGCAGAGGCCACGTCAGGTGGGTCGGAGCCCGGCTCCCCGGGGGTGGGAAGGGAAGGCACGGCACCAGCAGGCGTGAGAGCATCCGGCTTATTTACAGCATCCAGAGGGAACGCCGGACGGGACGCTTCCTGGGATCAGCCAGGGCAGAGCTGCTCCCTAAGGTAGCAGAGATGGGCTTCAAAGAGTTGCAGCATCCCTGCCCACGGACTGAGCTCTTCTCCCAAGAGTTGGGATGCTTCTCCCCCCCCGGCAGGGCCAGCAGCACCCCCCTCACAGCCCCGACTCCCAGCCCTGCTCTGTCTGCCCACCCTGGAGTGCTCGGGAGGAGCAGAAAGCTGGAGTCTCTCTCAGACACAAGAGGACAAAGCAAGCTCCGTGCTGGGCTGAGATGGACCACTTTGCATCAGTGGAGAGGTCCACTCAAGCCAATGTACTTGGGTCACTACAGCTGGCTGGTCACTGCCACCTCCAGCAGGTATCCAGAGTGCCACTCGGCAAGCCCAGCACCTCCTTCCCAGACAAGTGCTTCCTTGGGAAGGTTTGATTTGCCGTACACTGCTGAAGGACGCAACAGAAAACGACCACGTCCTGCTGCAGAGGCAGGAGGAGAGTGACACAGAATCACAGAATGGTTAGAGTTGGAAGGGACCTTACAGATCATCCTGTCCCACCCCCCTGCCGTGGGCAGGGACACCTCCCACCAGACCAGGTTCCTCAAAGTCCCATCCAGCCTGGCCTTGGACACCTCCAGGGATGGGGCATCCACAGCTTCTCTGGGCAACCTCTTCCAGTGTCTCACCACCCTCAGAGTAAATAATTTCTTCCTAATATCTAATATAAATCTCCCCTCTTTCAGTTTAAAACCATTCCCTCTCGTCCTATTGCTACAACAGCTTGGGGAATTCCATTTTTAGTAGAGAATCTCTGCAAAAAGATGGGAAAAGCATAAAATAGTATGCAAAAATGTAGATGATCCTTTAACAAACCATTGAATAACCCAGCTCCAGGCCAGTGTTGTGTCCATAGTGCCTTGCTTGGCTGAGAGAGGACCCCAAAATCCAGGCACCTCTCATGGAGCTCCCCGGCCACACTCCTCTCTCTGCAAGAAGAAACCTACATCTGCTCACGACGGACTGCAGAAGCACCAAAGTAAAGAGGAAGAGAAGTGAGGTTGAGAGAAACACTAGGAATCTCTGCAGACACTGAATATTTCTCTAAGCTTAGCCCAGAAAAAAAAGGACTCTGTGAAGAAAACACATAAACCATCTCTGTCCGGGCTGGGGAGAGGGCTGCAGGGGAAGGTTCAATGGAAAGGAAGATGCCAAGAGAAGACCCCGAGGAGATGCCGAAGGGAAAGCACGGCAGGGCTCACCTGCGAGGGCAGGGGAAGTAGGTGATGAGAAATGAGCAGAACTTGCTGGCAAAGACAGGGCTCGGGACCAGGCTCCCTCGGGGTTCGTGCGCAGGGAAGCGTGTGCCAGCACGCCCAGAGGAGTCCCAGCAAAGGCCAGGCAGGCGTGCTCCAGCTGCCCATGGACCATCGCTCCTGCTCCGCGCTCCTCAGCCCTCCAGCCAAGGGGGAAAATGTAATCAGAGCAATTTCTATTAGCAAGAATATAAAGACTTGGAACCTCTGGGCTGTCTCTTGACAACTAATTAATTACCAGGTAGCATCCCCTTGAAGCTGCCAACACAGCACGCACAAGTTGCAGCATGATTTAGGGGGAGAGATGAACTTTACAATAAACTCTAGAATTTTACTTCATCTCCCGCCACCATCTGAGATCCTGGGGGAACAGGAAGGGGTGGCAAGAGGCAAACTCTGAAGCCATCTGGGATCATCATTAACTCATTCGCTTGTGGCCTCTGAAACAAAATGCCGACTGCGCTGTGAGCAGCAGCTTCCAGCCAGATGAGAGGAGCTCCTCGTACTCTCTGTTTCTTAAACGCTCTCCTGCCAGCTCTGGAACAGCGTGCCCGTCCCCTTGCAGCCCCCTCGCCTGTCCCCCAAGGCCCCTGGCTTTGGCCATCAGGGCAGCCAGTCTCTGAAACTATTAAGAGCAGGAACTGTATTTCAAATGGTTTTAAGCGATAAATTCTTCCCTAACAGCAACAAAAAGGAGTAAGTGAAGAAGCATATCAAGGAAAAAGAAAAGAAGGACAAGAGGACACTGACAGAGGGACTGCTGCTGAGAAAACACAGAAAAAGCCCACAGTGACAGAAGGTGCCATGTCTTAACCCCAGGGGCCGAGAGGTCTGGGTTTGAGCTTATTGACCTGGCTGGTGTGGCTGCTCAGTGCCATGTCTGGCTGGTCCCCAACCTCGGACCACATCCTTCTGACCTCCAACCACATCCCTCTTCTCACCATCCTCAACAGAGCATCCCTTCCCAGTTGATTAGTTGCTCACTCTTAGGGGACTGGCACATCAGGGCAGTCGTGGAGCTGCACACCCATGTCCCCACACAACAACCACACCATGCTGGAGGAAAGGAGTCTCCCTGCTCCCAGGCTGCCATAAACCTCTCCTCTCCGAGCCTGGGACTAAGGGACCAAAACCTCAGCCCAGGATCATTCCCAGAAGGACACAAAAGGCAAAGGCTATCTGGGCTGCAGAGGTCACTGAGGACAGCAGCGGACACCGCTAACCACTGCCATGTGCCAAGCTTTGTCCGGACATCTCATAAAAAAAAAAAAGGAAAAAAAAAGAAAAAAAGATAACAACAAGCTACAGTTGAAGATCAGGATGCGTGACCTGTTGGAGAGCGCTGGGCTTGGGCAGCCAGGCCAGAAGATGATTAAATGCAAGCCCTGTGGCAGCACCATGAAAGTCTGAACTGGAGACAACGCATGAAATACGGGGACATCTGGGGACAGTCATCCCAACTGTGTAGGGTTTCTCAGGCTCTAGAGACACAGGGAGATGGGAGATGCTGTTCAGCTTGACACACGTGAACCAAACTACACACTACACCAGGGAACATCTCAGGGAGCTGGTTGTGTCTGCGCTCAGGGTGGTATGAGATTAACCACTGGCAGCATCCTGAACAGCACGTGGTGACAGTGCCATGTGTGAGGACTACCTTGAGGAGATATTTTACACATGACAACTCTCCCACCTCACCACTTGAGACAAGCCTGGCAGCCAGTTTGTCTGGGTGGGCAGCTTTTGGGACCAGAAGCCTCTGCCTCCCTGTTCCGGTCCACAGCTCTACTGGTGGTCGTGGGTTTCCTCCTTAGACACCAGGACAGCCACAGGTCATCTTGCTCAGGTGCAAACGTTCTAGGCTAAGCCAAAACATTTCTTTTCTTTTTTAGACTTACTTGATGTAAGTCCAAAAACTGAGATGACATCAAAGAGCCCATTGAGTAGATCCCCTCCAGAAACACGCAGGGACTTTACCTCGTTAGCACAAACACAGTTCCCCTGCAGACTTCCTGGGAACAGCTGAAGCAGCATCGCACTTCAAAAACCAGCCTGCACATCACAGGGCTGGGGAGGAGCTCACTTCTGGCCCAGGATTGTTGACAACCATTTCAAAGCCCACGTAGGATCACACACAAAAATCGTCACAGCCCTGAGGGGGGGGAACAAAATTATCTTTGCCCCAGGAGATGGGCTGTAAAGGCAATGGAAGGGCAGGAGCTGTCACATGAAGAAGTCAAGGAGGGCACACGGTCTGATTTAAAGGAGAGAGAGAAGATGATTTAGATGATGGAGCAATTTACCCCTCCTGGAACTGGTCAGTGTTTGTTTCCCAGGAGCTACAAAGAGGGATGTCCCTTCAGGACTTCAACCTCTGCTGAAAGAGTCCATCTTCTTCCGAGGGATGGCAACTGTCAGCAGTTCTGTCCCTGCTCCAGTCCCCAGCTCGGGTCTGCTGCTGACCCTCTGAGGTCACTTCCAGAGGGACAGAGGAGACCTGCAGGAGCCCAGGCTCCACCATGGCACAGAGCGACAATCAGGAGATACGCTGCTTCCTGGAAGAACTGGAACTGATGTGCAAATAATGAGAGAAAAATGTGGGGCGAGGGAGGGTTAAGGAGAGATTAGTCTGGGGCACACTCTGGGAGATACACAATGTTAAGTATGAGGGCAAAGGAAATGAAAACTGGAAACTCAAACATAGTCAAGAATCCAATCCCAGCCTGGGCAGGAAGTTTACACTCTGCTTCTAAATATACATGTTTTTAAATCAACAAGCTTTCTTGTTCCTCAGCTCTACTGTACAACCACACAGGAGAGCAAACCGGATAAAGGCACTGCCAAGCTCTGCCTGACCCAAGTGACAAGGTACAGGCGATGGAAACCCCTGCCATGCCTCAGAGAACAGAAATGAAGGCAGGATCCCAAAGAAGAAGCTCTGGGAGAGCAGGATTCCTGGCCCCAAGCACCCTGCTCAGCGTGTCGGTGCCCAGTCCCTCGCAGATGTACTCTCCTGTGCTCTCCAAGTGCCATCCATGCCTGCAGACCATGAGGAGGAGAGGAATTGATAACCTGTGAGCATGAGTCAGATGTGGTGCCTCTCTCCTTCCTGCTCTCTGGCCACTGCACTCGTGCTCAGCAGTCGGATAGTCACATATTTTTTTAATTTGATATAATTATCTCCTAGAAATTACTGTACACAGCCTCTTGGGATCTAAAGCAATTAAGTGAAGATAAATTTCTTTCATGGAGCAAGCTGTCAAAGGATGAAGCAATTTCATTCCCCATTTGAAGTGGAAGCTTTGGGTCATGCATGGTTTATTTGAAACAATGCCATCACCTAAAGCTGCTGATCTTATCTGTCTCTCTCTGTCTCTCCATTTCAAACTGCTGAAGATGTGCAGCGTGGCACTGCCTGAAGTGATGACATCTGGCACCAGGCCAGCTACAGAAACAAGCTGCTCCTCCCCGAGTCTGAGTGCAAGAGGCCAAGCATTCCTATTAAAAAGGGGGAAACCGAGGTGAAATCTGGGAAGAGCTGAAATGTGGGAATCCTGCCCAAGGGAACAGGAGACCCAGGAGCTTACAGGAGGAGCGAGGTGCCTACAGGAAAGAGGGGCACTGCCCAAGACAGGATGGGAGCACGGAGCGCATCTCTGATGGGTCACAGTCTACCAGGCTTCCTCTTCCTCACGAGGATGCCCCCAAGCCATCTAAACGGGGCTTCGAGGATTTCATCACGAGGAGGAGCAGCCCATGTGCTGCACTCTGTGTGAGGAGAGACACTGCAGGACAGAAACTATATCCCGTGAGCACACACACGCTAAGTCTCTCAGAAGTTCCAGCAAATTCTCACCTCATCTGATCTCAGCCAGATCATCCACACAACTCCCTTCCAGCTCTCCAGCCGACAAGGATTTATCTTTATAACCCCAGCATTTCCCATGGGATTAAGCCTGTTGTACATTTAGTAGGCACTACGTACTTCCAAAACATGAGGTGTCCATGCTGACACCTGGAGGGTCTCTCCTTTCCCATGTCAGGGCAGTCATTAGCGACCTGCTCTCATGTCACAGGGAAGCTGGGGAAGATCACAGAATCACAGAATCTTCTAGGTTGGAAGGGACCTCAAAGATCATCTTGTCCAACCGTCAACCTAACTGACAAAAATAGACACCCACACAACAAACAAGAGGCATCACCATCACTAAACCATAGCTCCCAGCACTACATCAACCCGTCTGTTGAACACCTCCAGGGTGCTCGTGTCTAAAAGAAGGTTGAAGCTGCAGTTGTGAGAAGAGGCAATTCAGCTCCATGGACTGGACTGATCAGAGCACTTCACCCATCAGGTTTCTGCAAAGCTCAATGTTGATCAAATCTTTGTTCACTACGACAGATGCCGAACTAAAAAAAGACAGCAGTACTAGAGGGAGCTACAAAATAAACTGTCAATGGGTATAAGTTTAAGAAGCATCTGGATGACTTAAGAGCGCAAGCACGGTCTTCAAAAGTGACTTCAGCACCAGGAATGTGGTATGTCACTGGGAGCTGGTAGGTTCCAAAACCTCACATCAGCAGACACGTCCCTGACACGCTCGAGAAGCCCTGCTCCATGGCCACTCTCCACAGGAAACACCACGCGTGGACCAGACATCAGGTGAACCCAGACAGAGCTAGAAGGACATGGCAAACACCACCTTTTTCTGTCTAAAGATATAAATCTCTTTCCTTCAATAATAACGGATGCTGTAATAAACATTACATCATTTATGCTTTAAGGTAAATATGGAACCAAAACGTACATCTGTTGTTCACAGACCAAGCAGAGCAGGCAGGCAGTAAGTTCTCAGACCTCAGAAAACACCTTTGTCTTCATATGAAGAATTTGTTTTTATGCATGCATCTACCTATGCCAAGTATAGGGAAGTCTGGCAAAAGCTTGTGGATTTTTTTTTTTTAAATAAAGAAAATAACTAGAAATACATATTATTGTTGTCTGCCTTCGTAATAAACTTATAGACAAATATTTGCTACGTGGTGGAGAAAATGCTTCATATAAAAGGCTGGCATGCAAACTGTTATGGTAAATTTTGTTAATTTAAATAAATGATGGGATTTACCATATATTTAAGCAAGCATATGCAAATATGTTATGGGGAAAAATTTTATTAAATGTCTGGATTAAATATCCAGCCTTTTTAGTGTCCCACCACAGACACAGTCAGACCAGCAGCAGTAATGCTGCTCGTGCAAAGGCCTACGTTTAGGAAGAATTTTAACGCTTCCCAGTGAACCTTCACTTAATCCCTCCTCGTTCTCCTAAGGGAGGCAGGTGGCCTGGGGCTGAGGCACTGGCCTGAAATCCTGGGTATCAGGGGTTTGTTCTCATCCTGAAGCTAAGGCTTCCTGTGGGACCTGGGTCAGTCCCTCAGCCTCGCGTACCTCTGTTGCCAATCTCTAACAAGGAAATTGCTTTTCCTTCTGCCATAACGTGTTGTGGAGATACGTTCATTAATGCCTGGGAAGTGCTTTGACTTCAATGATGGCGAGAAAAGAAAACAATAAATAAGACCGTGGTGGTATCTTCTCTTTCTGATTTGGGAGGTGACAGCATGAGGGCACCGAGGGCTATGCTCCAGCCTGTGGAGGAGTTGGGTTCTCCATCCTCGCCCAGACTCAGTCCAGCGCTGGCAGATGGATTCGGCATCCACAAAAATAACACAAGGTCCGGCTGGGAGCAGAAACGTGGGGAGCAGACTCCAAGCTCAATGACAGAGGTCACCTTCCGTCTCCCGTAGAGACAGAGTAGATCCCCATCTGTTATTTGGGCTGACCACTCCCTGCATTCCACCCAGTCCACTTCTCTGGCAAGCTTCCCAGGATGTGGATCTTTCTTATTCAGGATAACAATGAGGAATTATTAATTGGGTCTTTTTTCGGGTTTCCTGAGGTCCTTCCAATAGCCCTGTTGGTGGATACCACAGCCGCCGTCGTCTTCAGCTGGGATGTTTTAAGCATTTCACTTGGTCAAAGACAAAACAGAAGTAGTGCTGCTGTGAAGCAGGGTCACCCCCGAAGCTACGGCAGGGTCAGAGATGAAGAGTGAGACCCAGGACTGAGTTTAGCACCGTAGAGCAGAGTCTGAGCGGCGGTGGTGGATCCAGCAGGAAAACCAAGGGGCAAAGAGGCAACCCGAAGTCCCAAGGCCCTCCTGCATGATCAGAAGCGCCACATTAAGTCTTGAGCACCACAAAGATTGCCCGAGGTGAGGCCACACTTCATGCCCAGGGACCTGCTCAGCCAGCCAGAGCAGCCTTTCCATTTCCTCAAGGTTTCTCTGGGTAGCAATAAGAGATGGCTCATTGGGAGGGGATCCAGCGTTAATGGTGTTTTAATGAGGCCTTTCAATATACTTACAGACTAATCAGCAAATTCCACAAGGTCTGGACTCTAATATGTCATTCTGAGTACACTAGTCACGGTGAATACCTCTTTTATAGCCAGAGCCAGGCACTATCTGGACCTGATGTCCTGCCAGTGGCAGGTTTTGTGCCATTAAGGAGTCGGTGTGGCCATTACCTGCTCAAACACCCCAAGGGAAACGATGGGTGCGTGCAGCGTACGCCGAGGAGGTGCTGCACAGGAGACCTCATGGTCTGACTCTCCTTCCCTAGGTCACTCCACTGATGGCGACTCCGGGAACACGTGGTCAGACAGTTTTCTTGAATAGGACATTTCCCGTTTCCCAAGAGTCTGTGCCGAAACCTCTGGAGGCAGCTTTTAGGACAAAAGGACTGAACACAAATAAATTTTCTGTCTTATTACATAAACGTGGCCTGACGACGACAGAAACGAAGATGCTCGACCACGAGCGTCACCTGATCCACATGAAAAGATCCGACGCCGCCTGAAACCAGGCAGGGGACAGGGCTGATTTATCCTGTCACTCTCTGCCTCGAGCCGACGATCACGTCGTGCTTCCAGAAAACACTTTAAAAGAGCCTTCTGCTGACACCAGAGCCAAACTGTGCAGGGCTGGCTGAGGAACCGCACACGTGCTGCTACATGTGCACGGATCACACCCAGGCTGCCTGATTCACCCGGAGCCGAGGCGGTGGCCAAAGCGCCCGGTCCAAGACCTGGAGGAGCAGCAGAGGTGGATCCGAGGCTGGGGGAAGGAAGGGGAGGAAGGGATGGAAATGTCACCAGCCGCTTGAGCAAATTCCCCACGGCTTCCCCACGCACCGGGGTGTTGCTCGCTCCCTCCAGGTGCCAGGAAAGAGGTGTCTCAGGGGTCGGGAAGGTTGTTTCCACCAACTCCTGGGTTCTTCCCTTCCCGCTTCCCCCCTGCAAGAGATGGGGGCTGCCTGGAAGGCAGCACCTCGTACTTCCCTGCGAGCCGTGTCCAGACCACAAAGCCACTCTCACCCTCGCTAAGAGGCGCGTTAAGAGAACATGTGTAACTGGATCTTAACACGTTGGCAGGTGGTTCCTCACCTCGCGGTGAGATTGCCGTTCTCACACACCAGCTCTCAGCTTCAGGATGGAGGCAAAGCAGCAGGAGCCCAGCTCTGCAGAAGGGTGCTGGCTGGAGAGACCGTTAAACCCGCTCCTCCTGGCCGTCCTGCCTGCTTGTTAATGCTTGGCCGTGGCAAAGAAACTGCAGAGCTTTGAACTCCTGCTGCCTTCGACACCGTTTCTGCAGCTCGATGCCCCAGCTGTGCATCACCAGGCAGGCAGCTGTCCTCTGCCTCAGAGCTCTGCAGGGCTGGGAGGAGAGGACGTGAAAAGCTCGTATGCCCCAGAGACTGCAGTGCACAGGATACGGACTGGATTAAAATCTGGTCAACAGAGGTCTTAAAATGTCAGCGTAAACAGGAGGGCAGTCCTGGCGGGGCTGCGGGGAAGCTCGCTTGGGCTGATGCCGTTTAACAATAGGTTCAGTGACCTGGACAAAGAAAACCTTTACTGATAAAGCCTGCAGATTAGACCCCGTCTCCTACCCTCCTGATCTTTGAAGAGAGCAATTCCACCAACAGACAAAAAAACTCAAAACTGCTCAGTCGCCCACTCGCCAGTGAACACCACGCTGTTTAACGCAGCCAAATGCAAAGTTGTGCCTCTAGGAGCAAAGGAGGCTGGAAGGGTGGGTATGGAGGAGAAGAGCAGGGCACAGCAGTCACCTCCTCCTCACAAGCTGGTGGAACTCACAGAGCAACACACCGAGCCTGGTCAGCTCAGAAGAGCCATGAGAATGGCTCAGGGGATCCACACCAAGAGACCATCACGTCTCTCGCTCCATCTATCTGGCTTAACGAAAGAGGATGGGGATGAGGGCACTTGGGACACATTTATATATGGGGGTCAGAGCAGTAAGGGAGGGCTTCCCAACCTACAGCGAAATTCAATTAGTGCAAATTGAAACAAAGTAAGTTTCGACCAGAAATATTTTTTAACAGCAGCTGAAATTGGCTCCTGCAACAATTTGCTAAAGATCCCGATGGGTTTCCAGCCTTTCAAAACCAAGGCTGAGTGCTTTCTACAAGACCTGCTCTCGTTCCCTTGGAAATTCCTGTGGTTCCCCGAGGGAGAAGAGACCAGAGGAGAGTGGTTTCCTGAGGGAGAAGAGACCAGAGGAGATGGGCCACAGCTCCCCCCAGACTTGCCAGCATCCGGGGCTCTCCCAGGGCTGGGTTCCCCACTTCCAGGACTGACGCACACCACCCTGGGCTCCTCTTTGAAGAGGGGGTTTCTGACCTGGACTTTCTTCCCAGAAGCTCCTCGCTGTTCAAAGCACCGTGCTGACAGACAGGCAGGTGTGCCTGGGACAGTGGCCACCTCCCCAAACCCGGCGGCAGGGAGAAGGGGGGGGGGGGGGGAGACAGAGGCCCCCCAAAGAGAGCCCTAGGCAAGGCACGGGGGAGTACTCCAAGCCCAGCTGTGACATTTCCTTTCACCTATACCTGTACAGCTGTTTCCTACAGGGCTGCAGCCTCGAGTGAGATGTGTGAGGCTTCTGTAGGTGCTTGGGAACAAGATGGAACAGAAACGCTTCACACCTGGCCCCCAAATTACAGCACGCTGGAAGGGGGCCAACATAAACTGGCAGAGTACCAGTTGCAATGGACATCAATTAAGAAGCCTGTCATCCTCAGGACTGCAGGGTTTTCTTTTTGCGATCTGCATCGCTCCTTAAGCCTTCAGCAGCACCAGCGCTGGAGTTTTCCAGATGGGATCATTTCCCTCAGATTCCACTCGCTAGATTTATTACAGCATTTTCTTTTTCTTTTTTTTTTTTCTTTTCTTTTTTTTTTTTTTTCAAACCCACCCCCCCCTTTTAAGAGCCTGAACTATTATTCCACATTGTGGATTTCTCCAGGGCTGTATTCAGTGTCCTCGTGCAGCGCTAGTGCTTGTTTGCCATGAGTTCCCTTTACCTTTGGCTGGAGAAATGCAGTTTTAATACTACACTCAAAACTCTCTTAGTTTAAAGAGTGGTTAAAAATCGACATCAAACGACACATGAACAGAAGACCTCCCTGGAAGATGCCCTGTGCAGCCCTAGTTGATGCAGCAGCAGTCACAAAGACACCCTTTTCTGTGAGGGTATGTTTAAAACAACACAACAGACACCAGTGTACCCTCCTCTGCCACCCAGACCCAGGGACTGGGACTCAGCTTGACACTTCCCACTGCGCTGGTGACACCCAACAAGGGCAGAGAGAGGCTCCCATGGTGTCCACACAGTCCCTGGCACTTGCAGCTCAAGGAAACACCAAGGATGGATGAGGAGTTGAAAGCAGGTGATATTCGACGCGCTACCTTCATGGTGGCACAAAATCCAGCCTCTCCTCCACCACCCAATGACATCATCTTCCAGCATGGCCCATAATTTAGCCTAATTGCCTTTTACTATCCAAAGGCACCACATGAAAGGGAAGGTCGAGGCTGGGATGGAGTTCAGATGCTGGTCAGAAAATGTAAACATTTCTAACTCCGTCGCCTCGGGGCTGCCAGCTCCTGCCAAGTCCCCGCTCCCAGCAGGGCTGCCTGCGGCAGGGATCTTTCACGGCTTGTTTGGAAACCCAGGCAGGCAGGAATGGAAGGAGTTTTTCAAGGATGATGACTCCTTGGACTCTCCTACTTGGGGCTCCGATCTCTGCTCACAGTTTCCCTTTTCCTCTCTGGACCAAACTCCAAGCTGGAAGCTCTTGCTCTCATGGGCTGAGTGCATTTGCCTGCCAGCTGGAGGGAGATGCTCAAAGGCTATGGAATGGGAATATGGAAAGGATGCTGAGAAAACAGTTACATTTGCTCACTGGGGTTTTCTCTCTGCTTACAAAGAGTTTGTGCTCTCACAGTCCTGGTCTTGCTACCAAAGCCTTGCAAGAAGTCCTCCCAGAATCACTGTTGTGTGGCCACTCCAGCATGGACTTCATCCTTGACATCCCAGGAGTCAGTAGGTGTCGGGAAGGACCACGCCTGGTCTTTAGAGCGTTACAGAGCCCGGTCACTCTCACAGCTATTCCTCCTGGGCTTTATAAACCTGGGGCTGCCTTTCCAAGAAGCATCAGACATGTCTACACATTGCCAAGAGATATCTGCAAGCCTTCAGAAGACTGAAATACCATAAATAAGTGAAGTGAATAACAAGACAGGGCTAATTTTAGCCCGAGCCTAATATGAAAAGCTCCTAAATAGCTAAATCCAAGGCTACCAGCTCTGCAAATCTACAGCATGTTGGGACAACTAGAGAGAAGGTCAAATTTGGACTGTCCTCCTGGGCTGGACAGTACAGAGGAAGGAAATTTCTCTTTTTTAAGGAGAACAAAGCTTGGATTTTAGGCTACCTGCACTGCCAGGTGAGTGGTGCAAACAGCAGGAAGCAAGTACTTGTGAAACAAGAATGGCACCAAGTGTGGGAAGCCAACTGGCCACCCTGGAGCTGGAGGAGCCACGCAGTACCCAGTTTGTAGGTCTGGAGCAGTACAATATTGCTGGTTATTTTTCAGAGCCTCACATTTTAGGGCTTCAATTTGCCTGGTGAGGTGAGGCAGGGTTGAGACTAGCTGAGTGGTGAGTATCTGAGACAGTCCACTCCACACACGAGCGTGCACATGAGGGGAAAAAAAAAAAAAGTGCCTTTCTGTTTCAGAGGAGGGAACCACAGTGACTAGCCCTATAAGCATATGTATTAATCATGCACCGTCTGGTTTTAATCCACACACTGCTGATCCTGCGTCTCACTGTATTGTTATCAGGGGAAGGAGTATTTCTCCTCAATCTTATTCACCAGCCAAAAGTCTGAAAATGCAAAAAACACATTTGTGAAGTGCCTTCCCAAGGACCCTGGGCCCCGGACCTGGTGAGCTGGGGCTGCTGCCTTTTTATTGGCGTTTAAAAACCTTTTATTAACGTGTGTCAGGGCTGGGGGAGGAGAGAGAGGCTCAGGTTTCAGGACCCCCCATGCAGAGAGGTTTATTGTGGGAAGGGACATTAACACTTTCTCCTCCACATCTCCCTGGCTGGGACATGTGGCAGAGCCCACCACGCGGGCACAGGCTTGGGTGATGCCCACCTCAAGCCCATGCAGAGCTCGCAGGGATACGGGCAACCAGCGATGCCCTGTGCCTGCAGAGAGAAGGACCTCCCTGCTCTGCTCTATGCTGAGCCATCTGCAGCCTCTGCCAGCCTCGCCACCAGCTCCACGGGGCCACCACAGAGCAGGATGCTCCTGAGACAATCGGTCAGGAAACCAGGACATGTCCCAGGTTCCCAGGGCTGCACCGGAACAGACCCAGGCACAGCCCAGCTGTACCATCACTAGGACTTGCTTTAACCTCAACACAACCCAAGTGTTTCCTGCTACAAGTCCCCCACAGCAGCACCACGCGCCGTCTGATGAACCCCCATTTGTTACCTTCCTTCTTTCCACACCTTAACTCGGCCACGCTGCTGTTCCCTGCTCTCGCCTCGGGTACAACCCCGGGTGAGCGAGGTCCTGGCAGCATCTCCTTGGGCTGCAAAGGCTGCAGACACAGTCTGACAGCTCAGGCACCAGGCTGCATAGTTTGCTGTTGACTGGTACGTTCGATGGTGTTCCATCACACAAGCTGCAATGGATATCTGCCCAACATACGCCCAGGAAAACATCACCAAGTTATGCTCACCCCGGAGCCAGCTTTTGTTGGTTACAGCTTCAATGACAGTGCAAGAGACGATGGGAAGCTCTAAGTGTCACACTGGCTCCAGCAGGAATCCGAACGCACAGCTTCATGGCAACGAACGGAGTCAGAACATTTTCACTCAAAATAAGAGCCAGGCCAAACGCTCAAAAACTTGCTGAGAAACTCTGGCTGAATACTGCACTCCATCTGCTAAATGGGACGTGGAGAACAAAAAGAAGTGGGAAGCGCAGTGTTTGTCCTATAGAGCTTACAAAACAACCATCCTCTTGGTGGAGCCAATAACCCAACACCATTTTAAGCCCAATACTCCCCAGTCCTGCCTTTCAACAGTCTCCTTTCCTCCTAAATTTTACAAACTCGTTAAAAAACGATAGTGCAAAAGCATGAGGTAAGGATTTGGAGCATCAGCATGCAAGGTGAGATATTTATCCTCGCAGTAAAAAGCCAAGTCTCTCTCTTCCTAGCCATGCAAGTGATGGGAAGGGTACCACAGAGAGCTTTCCAGAGCCACTGTGCCTTTCCAGAACCCTCCCTCAAGACATTCACAGGGTGCCATATAAAGAGCAGTACATTTTCTTTGTTCTCTCCAGCAAAGAGCTGTCAGGAACTTGGGCTGAAAACTGGGCCAAGACTGAGAACGGGAGAGAAACTGGGTGCAGAAAAATAACTCCTGCTGAAGAGCAACGAGAAATCAGTATTAGAAAGAGCTCCTGCTGCACAGAAAAAACCATTTCTCACCTGCTCGCAGCTCAGTCCATTGGATTATTCCTGCAATGTGGCTGGATGTGGCACGTGCCAGGCAGAGCTGCTTGGCTGCAGTGGGTGCTGCCATCGCCTGAGCGAGGTTCAGGGACACAGATCCCCTCGTGCCACCACGCTCAGCATGGACACAGCCCCCTTCCCCTGCAAACAGCCCAGAGATGCATCTGCCGAGGAGACGGATTCATCTGGGCTCTGCACGCTAAAAGGAGGGCAGGGAACAGATGGTGGACAGGGGACCGCACACAAGGATCCCCCAGTGAAGTTGGATTGGGGGGGTTTTTTGCAGGAAAGTGCCTTTTTGTAACTTGCTCGTTTGTGAAAGGCACACGGGTTCGTGCCTCTCGGTCATACCTCCCCGGCTTGGTCTGCACTGCCTTCTACAACACCCCGCTTCTGCAAAGTCAAATAATTCACTTCATTACTACTGCAGAAGGAGAAGATTTGTGGAGCAAGGTAGTCATTTGACTGTAATGATGCAGCTGCCACTCCAGTCCCTTTCTACAGCTTTACCGAATTACAGAAAATGGGGTAGGAGCATCCAAAAGAGGTCACTTTGCCTCCTTTTCCAAGGCGGTTCACCTCCATCCGAGTTGTACCCGAGAGAGCCACTCAGCCTGCTTTTAAAAATCTCCAAGGCTGAAGAGATTCTGCAGAATCACCAAGGAGGCTGCTTTCAAGTGTTTAACGACGCAAAGGTATGAAGCCTTTCCTAAAGTCTAGCCTTAATCTATTTGCTGCAATTTATGCCCATTCCTTCCTGTGCTTTGCAGCATGGAGCGGGAGGACAGCTTGTTCTCCTCCTCCCTGCAACAGCTTACTGCATTTTCCCCGAATTTCCTCTAGACTAAAAAGCCCCAGCTCTTCCAGTCCTTTCTTGGAAGTCAGGCTTTTGAGATCTCTGCTCTGTCTCACTGGTCACCGCTTAACCCTCTTGGGTGAACTCTGCAAAGTGAATATGCACACCTGCCATTTCACCACTAATGAAAACACTGGTCAGTACTGGATGGAGAAGAGACCTTGCAGAACCCCTTGCTTCTGCTCAGCGTGTCCAGGGTAGCGGTGGTACCACCGGTAGGTTCCTCCATCTGCCTCCCTGTGATGTGTTTGGAGACCAGAAGACACAACACAACAGGGGCTCAGACCTGCACAAACACCAGCGAGCACCCCAGCCTGCCAAGTGGGACCACAGTTCCAAAGTCAGCTACTTTCAAACCAAAAAGACTCATAGGGGTGGCAAAAAAACGAAAAAAAAGAAAGAAAGGAGGGGGGCCTGGCTCTTTCTCTGTAGGATCTGCATTGCCTTTTGAGCAGAGCTGAGCTGGTACCACCGTATCTGATAATCCTGGCTGCTTGGGTGGCTGCTGCTGTGCTGTGAAGGGCAGCAATTCCCACCGGTGCTGTCATACAATTTTTTTATAAAGCATCAGAACCAAAGGGAGCCGGGAGAGGGAGAAAACTCAGCTGGGAAGCTCAGGTGTAGCTACAGGTCAAAGACACCTCTCTTCTTTTACACACGTGAGCGCAAGTGCCTGGCAGGGCAGGTAGATGGCACTCCGAATAAACCGGTGTGTGGTGAGAAGAGGCAGAGTTCAGGGAATACCGACCCCCTCCCACAAGTTATGGGGCACCAGGCAGGGCTGCTCATTCACCTGCTGGGGGCTCTGGTTCGTGGCTGCTGGGGAAAGGGTCCCTGTGCAGAGAGTGGGGCACGGGGACTGTCCCCAGCACACACCGGGCAAACAGGCTACCTCAGGGCAGCAATGCCAACGACATGCTTGTTATTTTAACCCCTTCAAATAGAGCCTTGAAAATCTGTTTTTCCACAGTGATTTCCTGGACTAAGGGGCTTCCCCAAACTGGGGGAGCCTTTAGTTTTACTGGGACCCTGTTTCTCCTCTGCCGCAGGCAGCGCTGTGAGCACGGGCTGGGCAGAAAGAGAAGTGAAACAGAAATTCACACCTCTTGGTCCCTCTGTGACAAAGGTCCTACATTTCTCACCGTCATTTCAGGAAAATGTCAAGAAGAAGTGGCACCCGGGAAGGCAAGTTGCCACTGTCACACGCAGGCTCTCCACAGAAACCAGCCCCTGCATCTCCACTTCTCCTCTCGTAGCACCAACTGCCCGGGGAGGCAACGCCACGGCGGCTTCCCAGCTGAGCAGCCTTTCTGGGGCTGGGATTCTGCCTCCGAGCAGGAAACTGCTGAGAGCCACTCTTATCCTGCCGTGCCTCCCAGGGCGTGCAAAACAAATGCCATTGTGCCTCTTCCATCCCCCATCAGGTTCAGACACGTTATCCAAGCGCAGCCCCCAGGTCCCTTCTGGCCAGGTGGTGGCAGAGAGCAGACCCAAAACCCCACATCAACAAGGGAACTGATTTCATTATTCTAAAAACAAACAGCCAAAGGAAAGTTCAGGCTAGAATGGGCTCCTAGAGCAAAGAAAGGAAAATAGAGAGCGGGCAGTGGGGAATGCTTCATATTCCTAAAAGCCTTTTGTACGTTAACACATGGTGTCTGCTTCTCTCTAGTCACCTATTTATCACTCTCCTCTTTAGAGAAGGAAAAAAGTCCTGGCTGCCTTCCTAAGGCAGAGTTTTGTGGCCGGGGGGAGGGGGAGGGTGCTTTAAGCATGATGCAAACCATTTGGAGTGCACTGAGAGCACTGCCAACACAAGCTGCACTATTTAAACAAGTGAGGAAATGATCGTATATACAACATGCCAGCGAGCACACACACACCAGAGGAAGTCGAGAGGGGTTTTCATGACACAGAGCTGGATGTCAGCGGCTGAAAGGTCGATATTTTCCCTTAACACCCTTCTCAATGACTTAATCGTGTTCCGTTTGCACAGAAAACTTCCCAAGAATAAAAGTCTGGAGGAATCGAGGGGGGATGTTTGGCCTACTGCTGACCTTGTCCGAGGTCCTCTCCACGTAGCAGGGCTCCTGGGGGGCGACCAGCAGGGGAACGAAGCCCGAGAGCAGCCGATCCTCTTCCAGGCTAAGCAGGGCAAGGTCGTCATCTGGGTCCTTGTACAAGGGCACCTCCGACTGATTCACTGTGGTCAGTATGTTACAGAAGTCAGCCAGCGTCGCCCACACATCTACTGAGACCCTGGGAGAACGAGGAGAGACGTGAGCAATTCGGGGCTGGAATGCATTGGGAGTTGCCTGCAATGCTGCAGCGAATACCAGAGAGGTGAGGCGAGGCGAGGCACGCCACCACCACCGCTGCTAACCTACCCCATCGGGAGGGCTCCCGGCGCAGCTGCGCTGGCACCGGACCCGGAGGGGCTCGTAACCCTCACCCGCCACCCCTGACACCCACCACCCCTGTCCCCATGGATGGGGAAGGCTCCCAGCATCTCGCCCTTCCCAACCGCTCTGCCCACCTCTGCCCGCTGGCACTCGAGCTGGCACATTCCCTCTGCAGTGCCAGCAGGAACCCAGCCCATTCCAAATGGAAGAAATTGCTGCTTATTACTCAATTTCCAAGCCTGCCAGGAGGACAGATCCATCCCCTGCAGTGCTCTCAGGGTAAAAGAGGCACTTGGGGAGGGGGGGGTCCAGCCCAGCCCAGCCCAGGGTACCCTCTCCTTCACCCAGCTGTTATCTGCTGCTGCCATGCTCTAAAACACAGAGATTCTTTTATTTAAACCCCAGCCACGGGAGGGGTTAAGCCGTGTTTTGCTTCTGGCCACGGTTTCAACACTTGGGAGTGACCTGCAAAGCTGCTTTTGCAGTGTCTCACCTTCCCGGAGCCGGGTGTGAACACAAGGCCAGTGGCAGCCCTGGACCGCTTCTCTGAGCATCCCCATCACACAGCCCCATCGCTGAGCACAGCCCTGGGGAGGTCCCAGCACCCCAGAGAGGGCCAGCACGGGGGAAACAGGCAACGAGCAAGGGGGCACTGCAGCCAGCCAGGCTGCCTCGCATCGCATTTCTTCTCCTGTTTCTAAAAAGCGCTCAGCTAGGGGTTTTTTTTAGTGAATAAACTAGGACGAAAGCAGGGAATAGGGAAAACTGGGGCTGATCCGCTTCTGGTGGCAGTAAGGAGGGCTGCTCCTCCACCCCACACCTCTAGGGCACTGAAAAGCCACCATCACCAGGGGTGCAGCAGTGACCAGCGCGGCCCGAGGCAGCCCAGGGTTGGGAGGGAGGCCCCCCTGCTCTTTGAACTGCTCCAGGTGGACAGAGTCTGCGCTGGGTTATTTACGGGAATCAATGTACCAGGAAAGCACACTGAAATGAAACATCTTGTTTTCAAGAGCGTCCTGGGAGCCAGGCAGAATGAGGAGCCATTAATCAAAGCCCGGCACGTAATCAGCACACATGTAACGCAGAGTCGCCCACGTCCCTAAGCCAGCCCCAGCCCGCACACTGGAGGAGAAGAGGTCCTTCAAAGCCCTCTGCGTACAGACACCAGGAGCTGGGTTCATTCACAAAGCTCCATCGCTTGGCTCAGCCAGGTCTGGCTGTCAGAAATGTTTAAATATGGAAAAAAATAAACAGTTGCAACACGTTTTTTCGGAGGGATCTGTCCGAGGCCCTTTGTGATGTAATGGGAAACGCTGCGTTTGTGCTACCAGCTGGAAAATAAACAGAGCTGCGAGGGTTAAAAGGAACTGAACTTTCCACGACCCCTATCTGCAAAAGAAGAAAATAATAAGAGGAATGATCCACTGCCCCACAGCCCTGATAGTTTATCCTCCGGCCCGGGCTGCAGAGACAAGCACCGGATGTGATAGGGCTGCTCTGGGCCACCTCCAAGGCGAGCTCTGCCCATGGGAGATGCACAGGGCTTGGGAGGCTCCAGCCCTCCCCCAGTGCCCTGCTGGCAACTGGGCTGGGCTGCCTGAGCCCGGTCACATAGCACTGGTGGGGCCCCGCCAGCGCGGGCTGCGAGGAGGGCTTGGCTGGGATGCAGGAGGTCCAGAGGCTGCAGGCATCAGCGGGGGAGAGGAACGGGGAGAGAGCCTGTGACCGCCAAGGAACAAGAGCACTGGGGTGTTGGGGATGGTCACCGATGGAGAGGATGCTCCCAAGGGGCTGGGACAGCCAGGTGCAGGGGGCCAGAGTGGAGGAGAAGGGAAAGAAACACATTGCAGACACCTTGCCTGTGTTCCCCGAGAAAGAGAGCTGCAGGCAGGGGATGGAGATGGCCAGGGAGGGTGGGAGGGAGGCAGAGGTAGGATGCTGGGCAGGACTGGGATCCGCAGCAGGGCAAGGGAGGTAGTAGCTCGGTGAAGGAGCAGCTCAGATGTTGCTTCTCCCCAAGGAAATGCAGATCCTTCCACGGGGCTTGGCACCCAAAGTCACAAAAAAGCCACGTGAACAAGCCACAGAGCCAACCCTGTGAACATCCTTACAGCCACTCAAAACTAGAGGTCCCATCTCCAGCCCCCATGCCAGGCAGGGCAGCCCCTCACCACCCCCTGAGCAGCCCCTGTCACTTTATCCCCTTCATCCCCAGCTCCCTGCAGCTTGGCAGTGCTTTGCCACATCTGTCATTTGCACTGGACACATTCAGTTCCCACCCTGGGCTTTCTTCAGCAGAAACCACAGGCTGTGCTGGCTCCCTGGGTAGCAAGACCTCGCTGCAACACCACCCCGAGCAGCTCTGCAGCAGCACCCTCTCACGTGCAGCACCCTGCAGAGCCTTCAAAAAGCTAACAAAGGAGGAGGTGATAGCATTTCTGCTCTGCTTTTCTCCTGCAACACAGAGGCAGCACCGCAGAAAGCGGGTCTGACAATTTTTATGCCTTCCCCTCGGGTGCAGCTCCTCCTTTGCAACGAATCTCCCAGCACTGGCACCACCAAGATCATCTACCAGCTGCCACCCACGGGCAAAAGCAGCGAGGACTCACAGCTCATACTGACACCGTACGATCTCCTACTGGGACCTGCACTCACCCTAGAAGGTCGCACAACACTTGGGAGCCCTGTCAGAGGCACCTTCTCCCCACTGCCCCTTCCCAGGACAACACCGTGGCCACCTCCAGGTGTTTCTGGCTTATGTCACCCAACGGCACCGTGGTGCCGGAGCCTCTCTGCAAAGCCAAGCCTGTTCCAGGTGCCTGGAAGCTCTGTGTTCACACCGTGCCACGGCTCCGGCGTCCCTCTGCGGTGGGAGGCCCCCAATTACTGACACCGAGCCCAGGCACGCAGCTCCCAGGTACCGGGACGGGGCTCCCAAAGCTTTTAACCGAGGAAGCGAGGAGGGGGTGAACGCGAGGTCTTTTCCTCGGAACGGGGGTTCATTCACCTCCCCACAGACACATTTACATTCGCTTATTCCACTAGGACAGGGGGTGAAAAAATAAAAAAAAAATAAAAAAATAAAAAGAGTTAATTTCTTTTTTATTGCCTCAGGATTCCAGGTTTAATGTAGCTGTCAGTGTGAGCGCAGCCCAGCTGCACGCCGGCGGGACGCAGCCCAGCCAGCCGAGGCTGAGAGCCCCGCACAAGCACGCAGCCGAGCCCGGGCAACCCAGGGCTGCTTGGGGATGGCTCCTGGCAAAGATGGGTGCCCACGATGGGGACAGCATCACTGCCAGGTAAAAAGCCTGCAGCGGAGCGTGGGGAGAGCAAAGGGTGAGCCCGATGCTCGCCGAATCCCCCGTCGGCCACAGCGCTCCGGTGTGAGCCACCATCTTCACCGGGGGGACGCGGGCTGCCTGGTGATTAATATCAAGCACAATGACCCCATGTTACGAGCCTGCGGGGGCCTGTGGAGGTGGCCATTTCCTGTGTAATACCAGCTTGTTTAAACACTAACATTCAAACTCCACAGCTGCAGAACAAACCCGGAAAGCGCGGCGCAGAAGAAGCCCTGCATTGTGTTCCCTGGCCGCCAAGAGCCGCGCTGCCGCGCAGATGGCAAACGCCTCGGGCTCGCGCGCTCCCAGGGCCAGGGGACACGTAGCCACCGGCTCCCGGTGCCCACCCCAGCACCCCCAGACCCAGGGGAAGCTGAATTTAAAGCAGCTCCTCTGCAAGGAACAAAAAGGGTCGGCGGCAGGAGCTATTCCCAAAAGGTGTTCAACAGCCCTGGATTCGGATCCAGTTGCCCAGAGCAGAGACAAGGTGGCCATGGCCCCTCTGCCCCGTGGCACCAATGATTTCCCCCACTCTGCCCTGCACGTGGTGGTCCCTTTGGCCAGCCAGGCATCCATAAATCCATTCCTCTCCCCAGAACCTGCCTTAGGAGTTAGAGGGACGCTCTTCTCCCTTGGAGAGGTGCAGTCTCCTCCCAGCCAGCCCCTGCTTTGCCACAGCCCCCTTCTCCACGGAGCCTTTTGGCTCCTGCTTCCCTCGACTTTCACCTTCATTCTCAGCCAGGTTTACACTACAGAGACACCTCTGAATCCTCGCTTTGATGTCTCGATAGGGAAACTCTGGTGGCCAGCATTACTGCCTAAAGCTGTGATCTGCAAAAGGGATTTTCCATTTAGTCTCCGGCAAACTCCAGTAAGGTCTTGGCACCCCCGTCCAAGACTCTGTCCATCCTTCCCAGTGGGAGCTGCCATCTCAGTGACACTTCTCCGCAAGAGCGATGTGATGAGAGCGATCTGGCAGATCTCTCTGGGAAGGTAAGCTCTCGAATGCGCTCAGAGCTTTTGGATTTAATTTAATACTTGGTTTAAATTAACCATTTTTAAATGCTTGCAGACAGTCTCCACAAACTGAGAGGCCCTTCGCTCCAGCGTGGAAGGAGCGCAGATTCGGCAGGGTCAGCCCCGCGGCAGTTTGTCTGTCTAGCCAGTGGCTTCCCCATCAATTCTTGCGCTTCGTTTAGCAACGGATTCATCGCGGCAACCACGCAGAGCAAGGAGAAGCTTTGCTCTCCCGTGCCCAGCCCTCTTCATCCATCTCAGGCATATGTCCCAAAACGAGATGGATTCACTTGAACGACGGCAGCCTCCTTGGAGATCTGCCTTTCGCCCCATCTGCTGCTAATATCTCTGCGTTAGGAGATCCACCCTGCTCCCCTCGCCCCAACACTCCGTGCTTCTACCCCTCACTCTCTGCAAACTACTCCTGGGGACAGCTGGTCTCAAAGACGCTGCTCCAACCCAGTTGCATGGCCCCTGGTCAGAGCTCAACGCCACGTTTGCCATGAAACACACAGCTACAAATTAATTTGAAGACACAGAAGTGACACACACAATCCCCGAGCCATAGGACGCTACGGACACAGGTTTGGCTCTTATCCTGGGAACACCCGAGAAAAGAGCCACGGGAAAACTTGCCAAGCCCCTCTTCTAAATAGGTAGAGAGGAAGGATCTCAGATACACACAGCAGCCCCAAGAGAGGGATTTGGGCAGCCTGTCACCTCCCTACAGCCTTCTGGCTTGAAAACGTGTCCCAGCACATCCCCTAAGCCAGGGCAACCGTGCAGGTGTGGCCAGGAGCCCGATGAGCGCACTAGACCAAGGAGAGTGGTTTGGGGGAAAAAGATGTAGCTCCCCATTTGGGTTGAACTCTGAGCCCCCAGGTAGGGAGAGGAGCCAGGGTTCATCTCCAGGCCCCTGCCAAGAGAAGGACCCTGAAGACACAGCCTCCCATCCCGCTCTGCAGAGCCCACCGTGTTTCGGCAGCGCTCACCCTCACACCTTCCCCTCTGCCTCCATCCGGCAAGGGGGGAAAAGCAGCGAGCCGAGGAATTCGGTGCGGGGTGGTGGTTTCTTTTCTTTTTTTTTTTTTTTCCCCTTTTTTTTTTTTTTTTTATTTTATTGTAAGGACTCAAATCCAGCAGTGTGATAAATGCATCCGAGCTACAATTAGGAAGATATATAGCATCAGAAGGCGAAGGTCTGGGCAGCGTGGTGAAACGCGGGCTCTCCAGAGCCCCGGCTATGTTTCCCATTATGTAACCCTGGTCATGGGCAGACAGCCAGGCTCCAAATGAAAAAGAGACTCTGGCTTGGCACCGTTTCTATTTTCCTATCCTCATTCGGGGTCAGCGCAGTGTCATACAGCTGCAGAGAAAGCTCCGGGGATTAAACCTGGGAAAGACTCCAAGACCAGGACCCGGGTTCAAGTACCAGCTGAAAGCAATAAACCAACTGCCACAGCTGGGCTGAGTTTAGACGTTCTCAAAAGTGGATCCCACCCCCCCTACA
>NW_015090977.1:2697860-2725373 GCF_001431845.1 Calidris pugnax | reverse complement strand
CCCCCACCCCAACCCCACCCCAGCTCTCTTCCCTTACGAAGGGACGAGCCGTGGTGAACATGGCGAAGGCGGCGTTGAGCGGAGGCCTCGGGATGTATAGCCCAGGCCCTGGGCTCCGGTGGAGTCTTGACAAGCTGCCCCGCTGGCCACCAGCCCAGGCCGTCATTCTGGCAACAACGCTGGCCCCGGATGAGCTGCACTTTGATGCAAGCTCTGGGCCAGGCCTTTTGCTCCTCGTGGGCTGCCAGGTGGGTACGGGGCCTGTTTTTTTCCAGAAGCTCTAGCACACACCCATGGCACCCTTGCAGGGCACTTCTGTGCTTTAAGGCTCTTCTACCATCCCTTTTCTGTGCCCACCCCATCAGGAGGGGGCAATGAGAGCCATGGCTGCAGAGCACTGGGAGGAGGTATCAGAGCGTCCAACCAGCCTCTCCATTGGCACTGGTGGGGACCTCGTAGCATGTCCCACCACCATGAGGCACAGAGAATGCATGGAATGGCACAGGCCCCTTATTCAGTCCTGCACTTGGCATCTGGACTTGCTCCTCACATGCTCTCCCTGCTCCTGAGCTCACCCTGCCCATAAACCTTGGCTTACTCCAACACGCCTGCTGCTCTGACCCATGTTTTACTTCTAAACTTCTTTGAAGCTGCTCCTATCTAAACCCCCGGACTCGGTGACTCTACCTGGTTGCTGAACAGCCCCACACCACACAGCAGGCTTGTGTCAATAGAGAGCTGAAACACTAACCCAGTGCTCCCCTCTTCCTTTCCCACTTCTAGGGAAAATGTTCTAAGTCCTGCTCATGCCCAAGAGCTAGTTCCCTCCTACTCATCACTTTCCACACCTCCAGAGCAGCTCAAGCTGCTGCTGTCCCAAAGTCCTGGACCACCAACACCTGGCCATGCAATGCTGGGTTGACACAAGAAGCCTGGGCTGAAAGAACAGCCCATCTCCTCACCGGGGATAGGACAGATTCTCTGGGTGAGCCAAAGAGCAAGGGTGGAGGAACCGGGAGCCAACATGAGGCTCCTCATGTCCCAGAGGAAGGACAGGAATGGGGGCTGCTCAGCCACCCTCCGTGGAGAGGACAAGGTGGGGAAGCAGTTGGACCTCTGCTACGAGATGAAGACCCTCATTCCTCACCCAACAGACCAGGACCTTGCAGTGTGGAGCCCCCAAACCCATACCCACTGCTCCTCAAAGCCACCACGCCATGGGGTGAGATGCCACCACCGCCTTCTCCGGCCTCGATGGGCAAACAGGAGCCCGCACCTGCTCTGGCAGCCCAGGGGGATGCAGCCCCCTGCCCGGCAGTAGCGAGAGGCAGCTCGTCCCGGGGAAGGCGCCGAGCGCTGGCTGCATGAACCCAATCAGAAATTCCATCTCGAAGCTGCCCGTCGCCAAGGGCTCAGCAGCTCTCCCTGCGCAGGCAGCGCGAGGGGGAAGGGGGGGATTGGTGCAGGCGGGTTCACGTGACGGATCCCAGTTTGAGTTCCTGCCCAAAGATGGGCAGCAGTTCACATGAGCAGGCAGCGGTCCCACACCGAGCAGCCGACAAACAGAAAACAGACTCCATCTCCACAAAATGAGGCCCAGAACTTCCTGTGTGAGATTTCCATTTCCTCAGCCAAATGAAAAAGAACTGGAGTAAGAGGCAATAAACTAGGAGAGCAGGACTGGACCTGACGCATGGAGAGGGGACCCATTAATGGTTAAGCCACTTTGCTGGATTACTCTTAATGCGCCTTCCCATCACCCTGGGTTCTGGCTCCTTTGGATTAACAATAAGACGTGATTTCAGGCTCTGGATCCGGAGTACCGGAGGCAGATGGAAAATCCTGCGGGAAAGCAGCTACGGAGCATGCTCAGACACTGTTTCGCATACTCCATACTTGGCCCCTTCACTCGCTTTTCTGTCCAAAAATATGCAAATTGCCTAGTCCGCATTATGGACTAATGGGCTGGAATCGGCCAGTTTAGAAAATTAACCCTTTTGTGTGTGGCAAGGGGTAGAGAAATGCTGTTTGTGAAGGAGAAAGGAGGTGACTTTTGGAGCTCCAGGAACAGGCAAGCCGCTCCGGGCCAGCCCAGCCTGACCAAGGTTGGCCTGATTCAGTCAAAAAAAAAAAATAAAAAGGCAACAAAACGCTCGTGCTGGAAATGGACTTCCCTCTTGCAGCGGGGAAGGCCCTGCCTGTTCAGTGGGGCCAGCACAGCGCGTAAAGGAGACGCATCCCAACAAAAGCAGACACACATCCAGGGCAGAAAGTAAAAATTCAGCTCCCGGGACATTTTCTAACACATGGAAGCAAAGAGCACCCACCAGGCCCCCTCAGAGACACTTCACCCCCACCCACCCATCAGTGAAGAAAGTCTGTCACCAAGGGTGACAAGTCCCCACCAAACATTCCCTGCCCAGTGAGCTCCTCCTGGGTGCCACAGCCAGGAGTAAGCATAAGTGAAGGGGAAAGGTTGCACAAAGAGCCCAGGGGGGGAATGGACACCAGAAGACAGACCAGAGGATGCACTTACTGTTTGGGGAGCTCGAGAGAGGTTGGAGGAGGATTCCAGGTGTCCGGGTGGCCAAGCATCCAGTCCGACCAGACCTTCACGCTGGGAAGCAACTCCTTCAGGTCCTGGGGCAAGGCAGAGACCTTGATCTCATCCTCCTCATCCTCCTGCTCCACGTCTCGTGGCTGAACTGCAAATACAAGATGTGAGAGCTGAGGGATGCTGAGGACAGGGGATGCACAATACACATCCCAACATCCCAGTCTTGGATGCACAAGGGAACAGTCACAACCCACAGCAAGTGCAATGACTGATCTGTTCTCCCTACACAGACCAGCCTGCGGGGCAACATGGGATGTCTGTGACCCCTTTTATTCATCCTATTCATAGAGATAGGATTCCAAGGTCCCAGTTTTGGGAAGTTTCCCAATAACTGGCAGAAAACATGCCCTCAGCCCATCCCTTTCTTCCAAACGTCTCTGCCTGCACACACCATGGGCTTTCCTGCCAGGTGATCCAAGCGTAACCTGGGCAGAGCTTGGGATGCTGGGGGAGAATCCAAAGGCCCCAGCAGAAGGAAAGAAGGGGGTACAAAATAGCAGGGAACAAGGGCCTGAACCCCATTATGCTGCCTGGGGGGCAGCTGTGTGGATCCAGCAGGTAACCCCTTACCTTGCAAGCATTCCCTCAGCAGGCTGGTGCACCTCCTCACCAGGAGTGCGAACATGGAGAGCCCCAGGGCCGTGGCCTGTTCCTGGATGACAGAGCGACAGTCTTCAGCGATGCACTCTAGGAGACAGAGAAGAAAGGGTTCAGCAGGGAGCAGGTCAGACCCTCCTTCGTGCTTCTGCCTTCGCAGCCTCCCATTCCGCATCCCCCACGGAGCAGGGATGTCCGCAGGGGTGGGCGATTCCCCACCTCACACCTCTCCTGGACTCAATCGCTCAACGGAGCAGGGGGAAAAAGGTGATGAGTGGCCACTCTGGAGCAGGAAGAGGCCACGGTGACACTGTCCACGTCATGTCCCATGCCACCCCCTGCGCTGAGCCGGCACTCCGGGCTCCCCGCACAGAAGCTGCTGCTTGGAGCTGATGCCTTCCCCCCGAAGGAGGGGGATATGCTTAAGTGTTAAAAGGGTAATTAGCTGCATGTTTGATCTTTGTCCCTGCTGGAGTTTTAACCTCAGCAGCTGAGGAGGGGGCTCCTCCCATTAGTTCACCAGTCACACAACAGCTTGTCAAGAGAGCTTAATTGAAGCTGTTACTCAAGTAGATGCCACACGACCACAGCTCTTCCAAACAGAGCCGGCTCGGAGTGAGAGCAAATCCCCCCGGCACATCTACACCCAGCCAGAAACCACTTCTGAGGCTGCTGAGAGCAGCGGGGAGCTGGCTGGAGGGAACTGCCTGCAGCGGGGCGTGGGTTACATTTAGGGAGGCTGAGAGCACCCTGGGGCACACCAGGCTGCCTGCGCTCGCTCGGGCACCGCGCTGCCTCCTCGCACAAGATTTTTAAGCCTGATGGGCATCCTCTGCCCCCAAATCCCCTCTTCCCACATTCACATCCTCCCTTGAGACGTGATGGGGAGAAGCTGGCCAGGAGCTCGTCCAGAGTGTGGCAGGGAAGTGCTGGGGGGGGGAACGGAGCTGCTGCCCGGGGTGATGGGATGCACCCACATCACTTGGAGTTTTTGTACCAGCCTGTGTGCCCTTGGCTCTGTGTAGGCCGCTCTGCTCCTCGCACACCGCCTGCTGCAGGACAAGAGGCTTCCAGCCTTCACCCTGCAGCTGGGAAAAGCTGCCCTAAGGCAGGGAAAGGATTTGCACAGCAAACACAAATATGTAGGTAATGACTCCAAATTGGTGCCCGTTGTGATGGGGAGGGAGAGCCCCCGCAGAGCCCCGGCTCCCAGGCACCTCCGCCGCAGCCGTGAGCATCAGCTACGTGCCGGCAAGGAGAAGGTGTTGGAAGCTGAACTCCCCTGATGTGGCAGGCCAGGGATTTCGAGCAAAGGCCAAGAGGATTAAAGCAAGACATCAAGACCCCCCTCCCCGATTCCAGCCGGGGCTAGCAAAACGCCTGAGGCGCAGAGAACAAACATTTTTGGGGTTTTTAAGTGCAAATTATTTCAGAGCAATGGGGTGGGAGGTTAAAAACAAGCAGAAAAAGACTAAAACACACCTAGAAAATATAGGTAAAAATAAAAGGAAGATCTGTAGGCTTGATTTGGCCAGCTCTTATAGAAGCCCATGAGTTCAGCACCTGGTGAAGAGACCACCGAGGGTAACCCAGGGTGGCACCAGAGGCGCCTGGCAGCCAAATGAGGGTGCTCTGCTCCTGAAGGCAGGGCTGAACTGATGCTGCAGAGCAATGGTAGGAAGTGCCGTACTGCAGAGGCTGTCAACTGTTGGAGGAAACATAAAACTAAAGATGTGACCACTCTGGGACAGTAAATCTCTTTCATGAAGCCTTTCCCACAATTAAGAGTGTTAGTCCCAGTGCTCTGGCCACAGTCCAGTTCAAGAAATCGCAGTCATCTTCCCCGTGCTCCCTCCTCCCGCACTCGGGTGAGATGCTGGACTCTCCTCACTTGTCTTTAATGGGCACACAGCAAGATCATGGCCATCGCGCTTGCCAGACCTGAGTCTGGCAAGTCCCAGCTCCGGGCATTTCAGCAAGTACCCTCATACTTTGGGTGGGCAGCACCCCTGGGACTTTGGGCACTGTGCTCAAGCCACACTCAGCATCACCCCCAAACTGGGCTGGTACAAAAGCTAAGTCCTCCCCCTCCAAAAAAGGCCAAGATTCAAAGGTGTTTGTGATGCTGAGGGTCACAAGCACTGCAGAGCCCAAATGTATTTAGAATCATAGAATGGTTTGGGTTGGAAGGGACCTCAAAGATCATCGAGTTCCAACCCCCTGCCATGGGCAGGGACACCTCCCACCAGACCAGGTTGCTCAAGGCCCCATCCAGCCTGGCCTTGAACCCCTCCAGGGATGGGGCATCCACAACTTCCCTGGGCAACCTGTTCCAGTGTTTAAGTGCAAATTATTTCAGAGCAATGGGGTGGGAGGTTAAAAACAAGCAGAAAAAGACTAAAACACACCTAGAAAATATAGGTAAAAATAAAAGGAAGATCTGTAGGCTTGATTTGGCCAGCTCTTATAGAAGCCCATGAGTTCAGCACCTGGTGAAGAGACCACCGAGGGTAACCCAGGGTGGCACCAGAGGCGCCTGGCAGCCAAATGAGGGTGCTCTGCTCCTGAAGGCAGGGCTGAACTGATGCTGCAGAGCAATGGTAGGAAGTGCCGTACTGCAGAGGCTGTCAACTGTTGGAGGAAACATAAAACTAAAGATGTGACCACTCTGGGACAGTAAATCTCTTTCATGAAGCCTTTCCCACAATTAAGAGTGTTAGTCCCAGTGCTCTGGCCACAGTCCAGTTCAAGAAATCGCAGTCATCTTCCCCGTGCTCCCTCCTCCCGCACTCGGGTGAGATGCTGGACTCTCCTCACTTGTCTTTAATGGGCACACAGCAAGATCATGGCCATCGCGCTTGCCAGACCTGAGTCTGGCAAGTCCCAGCTCCGGGCATTTCAGCAAGTACCCTCATACTTTGGGTGGGCAGCACCCCTGGGACTTTGGGCACTGTGCTCAAGCCACACTCAGCATCACCCCCAAACTGGGCTGGTACAAAAGCTAAGTCCTCCCCCTCCAAAAAAGGCCAAGATTCAAAGGTGTTTGTGATGCTGAGGGTCACAAGCACTGCAGAGCCCAAATGTATTTAGAATCATAGAATGGTTTGGGTTGGAAGGGACCTCAAAGATCATCGAGTTCCAACCCCCTGCCATGGGCAGGGACACCTCCCACCAGACCAGGTTGCTCAAGGCCCCATCCAGCCTGGCCTTGAACCCCTCCAGGGATGGGGCATCCACAACTTCCCTGGGCAACCTGTTCCAGTGTTTCACCACCCTCAGAGTAAAAAATTTTTTCCTGATACCTAATCTGAATCTTTTTTCTTCCAATTTAAAACCGTTTCCCCTTGTCCTATCATTACCCTTCCTGGCAAAGAGTCCCTCCCCAGCTCTTCTATAGGCTCCCTTCAGATATTGAAAGGCCGCTATAAGGTCTCCCTGGAGCCTCCTCTTCTCCAGGTTTTCAGAGATCGGTTCCAAGCACTGGAGCACTGCTCTGTGGTGGTCACAGGCAGGGTTGGCACCAGGGCCTCAGCCCTTCCCACTCCCACCAGCAGCTCTTCTTGGCAGGTTTCAAGTTTCCCATAAACCATAAAATACCCGAAAGAGAGTAAAAACGTTCCTTGCACGTGGCAGGTACAGCCACGTGTGACCCGCTCACTCAAACCGAGCACTAGAGCCACAGCCCCAGCCCCATCAAGCATCTCGTACTGCTACAGACGTGCACCACGTGCCACCAGCTCACACCCAGTTTACACAAAGCCACGGTGCTCTGATGCACTGCAATGATGCTCAGCCCCAGTACAGACCACAAAGCTGCCAACTGTGCAGGTAAGAGGAACAGGACACCCAAATTTAAGGGTTGTTTCCCCACGGTTCCAGCTCAGCTACTGTGGGCATTGTCATCTCGTCACTATCTTACACATAACTTCCCCGATCCTGAAAGTTCACTCCCTGGTCAAGCTTCTCAGCCTCATTTCAGAGGTTCCTCCAGCCCAAAAACCTGGCAGGGAAGGAGAAGCATCCAGGTGGGTGCTTATTGAAGACCCCTGAACATACAACAGTGCTCCAGCTCCCAGCCTTGCCAGCAAAGGCTCTTAAGAGCTTCACTGTAGGACAAAAGAGGAAAGCACCATAAATCAGAAGAAATCTTTTCTTTGCGCCTTTTCACCACTTTCCTGGGGAAGCAGGGAGCCTCGGCTTTCACTGAGCTGGGACCCAGTGGTCACGACTGTGTGACCCAGAGGTCGGTGGGGTGGCAGAGCCCAGGTGACCCCCGGCTGCCCAACGCCACCAGAAAGACAGTCAAGGTGAGGGTACAAGCAAAGGGCAGAGCACTTATAAAATGCAGATATTTAGACAGAAACTTGAGTGATGAGCAGTAAGGAAACTACCTCTCAGCATCTGCAGCAAGGTCTCTCGCCCACAGCATGAAGTGGCTGAGCTGACCCTGGCACGAAGAGAAAACAGCTTGGTGGGAGATACGCTGCAGGGGGTGTTGGAGCAACAAACCTGCTCTGGTGCCCACGGGACATCATCTCTGAGCTGAGCAACGGTCTGTGCTGCTGGTAGCGCACAACGCATTAAGACACAAACTTCATGGAAAGAGATGTTCTTGGAGGCTGGAGTGACACTTGGGCAGTTCCTGTCCCTGCAGTAGGACAGCACTAGTATAGCCTGGGGACATCAGCTGCCACAGACCAACACAAACCTCTCTACTCGGGCAGAGAGATCCTGCCTGCACAGCCCAGGGCAAACCCTGCAATTCCCAGATATATTTTTCCCAAATCCACAGCGAGTACAGGAGAAGCAGAACCACAGCACCAGGTCCACAGGGGATCCCACACCCTTTCCCTACAGGCAAGTCACCAAAAGCCTGGGGCCAGAGACATTTAGAGGTGGCGTCGATGGCATCCCATCAGCTCAAGCCGCCACAAACCCACGCTCCACTTCCTCCTGTGAACCCCCAAATTAGGCTGCCATCAGATAACCCTGCTGTACTCACACCCAGCACGCCGGGGTGTGGTGCGGAGGTGGTCAGGCAGACTATGGACAGAAATCACACGGAAAAGAAGCTGCTCCGAGGTCACGGACCCCGAGGTGGTCAGAGTTGTGGCTCCTACGTGCCACCAGCCGCCGAAGCAGTGACGCTCTGCAGGAAATCATCCAGCACAACACCTGGTTGTGCATCACCAACCACAACACATTTCCCCTCCACTTTCTCCCCTTACAACCAGGCAAAAACATCCCTGTGAATGCCAGCATCGGTTAAACAGCTCCTGTCACCACGTCACCTCTCGGCTCTCGCCTGCGCGGCCACCCCGTGAACCAGATCACGCAGTTCATGGGGGTTAGAAATGTCACCTTTCAGCTGTGCCATCGCCATCAAAGGTGTTGTGTGGGGGGGAGTGGAGGGTGGGGAAGGCTGGCACCACTACCTAGATAACTGCTTGTTAAACCACAGCGCAAGGTCAGGGCTCCAGGACTCGCGGCGTTTGCAGCCAAGGCTGACTGGGGGTAACCCCACACCCTCACCACACACTACACCGACCCACGGTCCGTGGAGCCACGCTGCAGTCACAGCAGGGAGCTGAGCCAGCCTAAAAACCCACCTTCTGGCAGCTTCCTCAAGCTGGATCTGTCCCTTGTAGCCCCACATCCACTACACCAGCAAAACTCAGAGGGATGCGCAACGCCGCACAGGGCTAGAAAGGAGCAGGCAGAGTATTTTAAAGCAGGAAAAGTCCTCAAACGCTTTACACTCCCAACCAACCGCCTGGGTAATTTGCATTCAAAGGCTGAATTTGCCTCAAAGACCTGTCCTTCTGCACCCAGAAAATCTGCAGCCTTCTGCAAATCCACCCCACGGGGAGGGGTCCCGCTGCTGGACCGGCCAGTGGGACATGAGCTCTGACAGGTTTCTGCAGGCAGGGTTTGAGCTCGGTGTTATTAAGCCTGCCTGACACTGGCCACTCATAAGACCCTTTTTCCAGTTGGCTCAGACTTTAACTATCGGAGCTGAAGTTTCCATGCTGGGTGCCTGTCTCAGCCCGAATTCTTCCGGAAATCTTTAGCCAAAACAGTTCGGCTACTTGTGAGAATGAGGCTAGGAAACAAGATAGTGGCTTACCCTTGTTAGAAAAAAAAAACACTTACAACCTTTTCCTTGAGCTAATCTAGCAACTGCAAATCCTGGAAAGGGGATCTGAGATTTTGCTGCAGAATAACCTTTTTAACAGAGAGTTTTCCTGTCCTACTAGAAATCTGTCCGCACTTGGCCAAGCTATAAACATCTGAAATACAGCAGTTTTTCCATATTCAATAGGAATTCATTTCAGCAGCTAAAACCTTCTAAGATTTCCCCTCCTTGAGCATGCTCCATCTTCCCACCTCCCTTACATCTAGCCGCCCTTACACCTAACCTGTGTTACACTCAGCAGAGCAACTGCCCTGCTCCCATCCAGCAGGCGAGGACCTCCGAAAAAATGTCCTCGTACTACTCACTGCTGCTTGCTGCGAGCTGGAGATTGGACCCAGACTCCTCTAAAGTGGTGCCCGGGCTATCTGCTCTGAAGCAGAGTCCAAGAGCAAGAGGAGGGAAAGGGGATGGAAAAAAAGGGAGCTGATGAGCATCAGACTGCGAGCACAGAGAGAAAGCAACCGGGAACCAGCGATGGGGGGTTTGTCTGAAGATCACAAAACCCCTCTGAGCTGTAGAAGAGTCCTCCTGCTTCTTCACGTGTAGGAAAGAGAAGTTTTTCTCTCCAGCTGAGCCCTGGTGTGCACGGAGAGCGCTGTTTTTCTACCAGGAGGCAGTTTCCTCTGCTGAGAGCCTGGGGAGCGGCAGCGCCCTCTGCGAGTGTCTACCTGGGCTCCAGGCTGCGTCCCACGCAGGGGCTGCGGGCTCTGCTCCCACCCAGCCCAGCTGTGGCCATAAATCTACCTGCTTCGCCGAGGGAAGGGTGCACGGGGGGGGGAAAGGGAGAGAATGGAGAGAATGGGGACTTTTGTAACGGGGAGAAATTTGTGTTTCTCTGAGAACATTATATTCATGGAAAACATAAACCAACTGTCGTCAAAGTCGTCTGAGCTCAGGAAATGGAGCGGCCGGGAGAAGGCTGCCATGTGGCCGGATGTTATGTATTTCTAATTAGTGCTATACATCTTTCAGCAGCGAGTGTCCTTTTGCTGGGAAACACAACGCGCTGCCCTTGTTATTGTAACTGTCAGAGAGTGCTTAAACAGATAATCTCCAGGAAAAGTGATAAACACATCCCCTCTCCCACTAGGGTGTGCGAAACAGCGATGCCAAACCTCTATTAGGGCAACGCAACCAGCCGCAGGAAATGGGAATGGGAAAAGAGCAGGCGATGGAAGGGACAGCCGCCTCCGAGGAGAGGGATTTGCTGGAGGAAGCTTCTCGCAGCCGCTCGAGTGCCATGTGCCGAAGGAAATCCTGCGAGGGACAATCAGGGCAGAGCAAGCGCAGGCCACGTGTCCTCAGCCCGGGGCTGGTGGGGGGGGGACTGGCAGGGATGGGGTAGGGGGGGCTGGAAGTGAGGGCTCCCAGCTGCTCCGCTCCGAGTGCGCCCTAGGCAGTGGTGGAAGCGAGCCACAGCAACCCACAGCAACCCCTCAAGCTCCCAAGCAAGCAGCAGACATGCTCCTACATCCGTCCCTGCTCACACAACACAAGGAGGGCTGAATCTTTTCGCAGTTAAAACACCACCAGCCAACAAGCGTTAAAGAGTCTCCAAGGAGATTCCTTTGAGTCAGGCAACCAGGCTGCTCCAGCCAAGGGTGGGGAGGACTCCAGCGAGAGTTTCCACGCTGGCCTCCCCCCGTCCTAACCTGAGCCATGGCTCCAGGCAGCGGCGCCGGCAGCAGGTGGCCCCAGCGCAGGCAGAGAGAGCAGCAGGGACGTGCTTTGCTCCCGGGGAGCAGCTCAGCTGAACCCACCTTCCCCGGTGAGAGGGCAAAGGACCGTACGAGAAGGCAATCAAAGGAACGAAACGGGTCTCCGGACGCAATCCCGAGGATGACATTTAAGGCCTGGCCAAGGGAGGCAGGAGGTGGAGGAGCTCGGCGAGCGCAGGGGCTGCGGCACCCGGCTGATGTGTCAGCAGCTCGGCCACACAGACAAACTGATTCACCAGCCGGCTGCTGCCCTGCGGGGAAGAAGACAGAGGCTGGTCACCTCCAAGCTGACACCACCCCAAGGCAATTCCTTTGCTCTCTTATCGCTCAGACACAGGAGTGGTTTCCCCCACCGTGAGTCACCCGCCGCCAGATGCGGCGTTGGCAGGGGCGCAGGGCAGCCCACCGGGACGGGGCTGTCTGCAGGACGTGGGTAAGGAGACACGTTGCTGGTCTAGGCAGCTGGTCCCACCACCGCCTGCCCATGGTGGAGACCGCACACCGACTGATGGGAATATAAAGCAGGGAAGTGAGGGGGGGGTGCTCACAGCTGCGGGGCATTTCCCCGACACCCCTTCAAAGAGAACCTGTGAGTCACGGGCACTCCCAGCTCTCGGCTGGGAACTGGCGAGTCACACACACACACACTCATCTGCCCCCGAAAGAGCCTGGGAACCTGGAGGCACTCGCTCAGCCCTGGCTAATACCCTGCAAAAAGCCTGGGAACTGATGGGCAGCCTTCCTGGAAAGATGCTCCACCAGTCAGAATTTGCAGGCAGCAGACAGGGTGGCAGCCCCAGCCCTCCCCACACAGCCCTGGCCGAGCTGAGCACCACCACCTGCAGCACACAGGGCTGAACCCCTCCCCAAAGCGACCTCCAGATTGCAGTAATAACCTGGATGCCCCCACTCCACCTCCCAGTACTGACCTCTCCCCGCAGAGAGGCAGAAAGGACTCAGGGGGGGGTCTCAGCCGCAGCACTCAGACACCCAGCAGCACTGGGGAACTCGTTGCACGTGTTCCCAAACTTCCCAAAGCAGCCGGGGCCGCCCAGGAGCCCGCGGCTCCCTCTGCTCCGTGCTGAAACCCTGGCTTGTCCGAGGGAGGGAGGGAGGGAGGCCTAGGAGGTGAGGAATGCCGGGGGCCTGGGGAGGATGGAGCAGCTCTCCCTGTGGAAGCCATTAGATATTCAACACTTCATTTGTTTCCAGCCGTCCTGGACTGCAGCGCTGGGCTCTAGGACGGGAGGCTCTTCTCTGACGTAACCAGGAAGCAGCTGCAAAATTAAGGAATCCCTCATGACATCATAAAAAGGGTCGATGGTTTACAGGGGAAGGTATAAAACTTAATGACATATTCCCACCCGAAGCAGCGAGCCTGCTGGAGAGCCACAGGGGAAGCCGTGCTCTGCCCGACACGAAGGGGCTGCCTGCCCAGGACAGCTCTGTGCTGCCAGCTCCCTCGGCTGATCCAGGAGCTCGCCTCCAGCCCTCACCGTCCCCGAGCTCAGGATCCATGCACCAGGGAGGGGATAACCAGCTCAGTATCTCCTTCCTCACCCTGACAAACAGAGCTTTAGGTTGGCAAAGGAATGACTTTGGAGATGGTTCTCTTGTGTAATCCGGACTGGCCAGGAGTCACCAACAAAGAACATTGTGCAGTAACGTGGGGAGAGATGGATTAATTTCCATGGGGAAAGCAGACACGTGCACAGTACCCACAAACCCCCAATTTCTGCAGCCCTGGAAGACCAACAGGTCCTGCAAGAGGAGGCCAGGGCAGTGGCACACACTATCCCTTCCCCACCACACAACCTGGCCCAGGACAGAAAGAATGACATTAGCCTTGAGGACAAGCACAGAGCCATTTCCACTTGAAAAGGGAAAAGGATAATGGTTTAAAATTAACTGCAGCCTTTTCCAGGAAATATCAGTGGAAAGAAGCAGACATTTTTAGAAATGTTATTCTCAGAAATTTCCTGAAAAGACCCATCAGTCAAAACACAGATTGAAGCCATTTCCACTTGCACTAAGCGGCACTCGGAGCTCTGCCTCCGCGCTTGGGGTGCGTGACCCAGCTGGCAGGGTCCTGCTCTGCACCCCTGGCCCCAGCGAGGCCACAGGAGTCAGCTTTGGGTGTGAAACACCCCACGCAGTGTCAGAAACACCCCTCCTGCCCAGGGAGCCACGTACATCCCAGCTTTCTCTAGTGACGTTTGCGTGGAGACGCTCCAGTCCCAGGCAGACAGAGCATCACAGCTGGGGTAAAGGCACCTACAGTCTCACCCACGCTGGCAAAGCCTGGAGAATCGCCCAAGAAAGTAGATATATATATAAACCAGGGCTGCTCCAAGCGGCTGAGATGACGCTAGGACTTACGACACAGGCACAGCAAAATCTTCACTAGCCTCAAGGCTCTGGGCAATCCCCGGAGCCGCGGGTTCTGCTGCCAACAACTGACAGCTCCACGAATCTGACCTGTCTGGCAGCTAAAAGGCTGGCAAACCCAAACCTACGTAACTCCTGGCTAGCGCCTAAGAAAGTATGTCCCTCCAAGCTGGCAAGGCAGCTCATCGGCACGTATATAGCTGCAGACCAGCCTGGCACCAGCCCTCTCTCGCTGCGGAGGGAATGTTGCTATAGGATGCACGAGCTGGATGGGATTAAAGTGGCTGCAGCAGCAAAAGGGTCCAAAGGTGAGCAGCACACGGAGAGGGCATCCAGACTAAACAGGGAACGATGCACCAAAAGAAGAGAAAAACATGGATGACAGAACATAAAAAGGTGTTAGGGGCACTGGAGTAAGGCAGGACGATGCAGCCCTATAAAAGAAACCCCCTGATGGCGTATCCTCTGTCTCCACGGATCTTTCATCCCTTGTTGAAGGGGCCAACTGTGCAGCCAGAGCCCTGAACCTCACCCCGAAAGGGCCAGCGAGGAAATTGGGCTCCTCAGCACGTGTGCTGCCATGGGAGCCCGGCTCGGCAGCAGGCATGGCAGGCTGCTAGGAGCATCCCACCCAGGAGCTGCGTGCGCCCAACCATAATTGTGTCAGATGTTATTTACAGCAGGGGAGGAGGTGTGAACAGGGCTTCCCGAGAGATTTACTCCAGCCCCGAGTGAAGTTTTATCAGGACAATCATAGCAAATAAAAGGCAGCCTTTTTTTTCCTTTTTTTTCTCCTAACACCCCCCCCCCACTCCGCCGCCTCCTCGTGCTGGAGGTGGGCATGTCTTTGGCAGCAAATGCAAACAGACAGCCTGGAACATGCCTCCTCTGGTGTGAACCTCAGTGAGCGCTTCGAGCCCGGAGTAAAAGTTAACGAGAGAAAGCGCCTGCAGACAGGCACAACACGGAGAAAAGCAGCCTTTGACGGGGCAGGAACAGCAAAGTGAGGAGCTTCCGTTTCAACACATTCACTCCTTTGCTGCTCTTCTTTTTACGGCTTCCTGAGGGACTGGAGCGCCAGTGAGTGGGTCAGTTTGCAAAGCAAATGCCAAAATGCAAAGCGAAACCCACACCCGCCCTCCACCCCTAGGCAGGCACTCAATCCCAGGACCCTCATCTGATGCCTGAAGGCTTGACCTGACTCCTCACCACCCTCTGGCCACCACCAGTCCCACCAGTGTCCCCCAGCGCCAGGACATCCCTCCGAGAGGGGCACAGCCCGGCCGCTGTGCCTACAGTGAAGCTTACCTAACATTTTCCATTATAAGCCCCTGGTTTTAGCTCCGAACAACTTTGCCAAACTTTAACCATTTAGGCTGCAAACCTCCATGCCAGAGGCTTTCTTCGAGCTAAATTTATTGGGAAAATTTCATCTACAAAGGTTCAGCCATTTGCCAGAATGAGGTTAGGGAAAATAGATTGTTCTTCTCAAGTTAAAAATTCTTTGACCATTTCAGCAAAATCCCTAGCACCTTCACACTTTGGAGCAGGAACCAGAAGTTTGGCAGGGGATGGAGTCTGGGTGTGCCTTCTGCCACCTCCATCCACCCCAGCTTTGCCAAGGGCTATGGAAATCTGAGAGGGTCACCATCAGACAGCTCTCACATGCCATGGCCACCGAAGCAGCAGCTGGTTGAGCTGCTTGGGTAGATGAGGGAAGAAGAAACGAAGTCGGGTAAGACAGCGGAGAAGGAAAGGCAGGTAGAAAAGGGGGCCAAAGCAGCAAGAGCTGGGTGACAGCAGAGCAGCCCGTTCTCCAGGCCACCAGGCTGCTCTGCTGGCACCATCAGTGGCTGCTCTGCCCAGCAGCTGGTGTGCACAGAGGGTATCAGCCCCACACGTCTGGTGTTCCTGCCCTGGCAGAGGCTCGTGTGGTGAATCTAGATTTCTGTGCCAGCCAAGGATCCTAGATGTGGTCAGTCCCATTCCATAGGGAAGCTCACTTTTCTGAAAACGATGGGAATTACACATACAAAAGTCATTACATGAACACAAAGTTGAGCGCTCAAAGGTCAGGAACACCAGACTTAGAGCTGTCTACACAACTTCAAGTTAACTCCATCACACGCACGCATTATAAGGTAGCCCTAACGACATACCACCTCTTCTCCCCTCAGGTTACCATTTTCAGTCAACGTAGGAAATTAACAGTCAGTAGAGCCCCTCCTGATGAGCTTTCTGATGTGCTGCAACGCGCACGGACTCAGTAAGGCTGAGGGCTGCAGGACACAGTGATGTTTTGGGGATTACGATGGCTCAGCACTGGGCTGGGGAACCAGATTCTGCCTTTGTCTTGGTTGTGAACTTCCAGGGGGATCCAGGAGTCACCACTCTCAACACACGTGCTCAGTATTTGTGTGTCCCTCACTTGTTGGCTGGCCGTGGTGACACAGATGGGATGAAATCTGCAGACAACAGGCAACTCAGCTTTGAATAGCAGCACATTTCCTGAAGGACTATGTTTTTAGGAGAACTCCATCTCCTGCACCTCAAAGTGAGCATCCAAAAAACCAGAAAACACGTGATTTTCCTTAAGCTCAGTTCCCATCTGTACACATCAGAGGTACCACGCAGAAAGACATCCAAACCCGAGATGCTTTAAGACAAAAGCCAGGGAGTTTACACCATCCAATTATTTGGACCTGAACCTTCTCGCTCTTCCTACGCTCCATGCAGCACCGAGCACGATGATAACACTTAATCAGCGACTTCCCTGGAAAACTCCCATGTGAAGGGAAAGGAATTTTACAAAAGGACAACGGGGAAACTGAGGCCAGGATCTCTTTGCCACGTCATCTCAGCTATCACAGGAGGTTGTATCAGCGTTACACCACACCTCAAGCACATGGAAGAGCCACCGAGAACAGGCTTCGAGGCTCGTTGGGTTTGGAAACAACCCCTCACAGCAGAAGTCACGGCCAGATTCACCCACCCGACCTCTCGTGGTGAGTGGGGGCTGTGATCTGGGGTGGAAATTTGGGGGGGGGGAGAATCTGCTCTGAGGGGTGGCACACAAAGGGAGGTTTCTCAGGTGTCAAGTGAGCGATTCCCTCCGGGAAGGGCCGAGACCACAGGCACAAACCCACAGCGCACGGAGAAACCATTCCAGGAAGTTTAACATCCGAGCCCCCGTGTTAGAAAATACGATCGCAGAGCTCCAACAACTTACATGTAGCCGGAGCCTCGGGTCCCAAAACGCCGCACAGACTGCTCACACCGGCTATCGAGCCTCCCCCCCCGCTCCCCTCACCCCCCCCCTCGCCTCGGGACTCAGTAACTAAAAAAGCCTTAACCTTCTACATTCATTAACAAGCATAAGACATAACGGTTTTATGCCAAATTCCTCTTTTCCCCTGTGATTTGAGATAGGATTGGCACAAGCGGGACGGTTCCCTGCAGCTACCGTTGCCGCCCCGTCCCCCAGCAGGGAAAGGCTGCACCCCAGGGTGGGGGGGGTCAGTCCTGGGGTGCCCCAGCACCCCTTTCCCTCGCTGCTACGGGATGGGAGCTGTGGGCTCCCAACCAGCCAGCGCCGCTACGTTTCCTGCAGAGATTTGAAAACCTGTTGCGAGTTCCAAAGCGAGCTTCGATTTCACTGTGACCAGCAGCTCGGAGACTCATAGTTACTATACAGCCGAATAAAATATTTTTTCATAAATTTAACGCCAGCATGTCTGTGTTTGGAAACTTTGAAAATCCATGTTGTATGGTTTACTGCACTGGAAAAGGTGCCAACAGAGTTTCAAAGGAAGGGAAGTGTATAACTGTTTCCTTTCAAATGCATTTTCCAATGGGATCCATTGAGGGAAAAGGCTGGAACTAACTAAAACATTATTAAAAACTGTTATGAAAAGAGACAGAGAGATGGAAAAAGATAGACAAAAACTCCAATACACAGCCGAGCGGGAGGGAGGGAGACGGGCGGCAAGAAAGGGGATATGGGCAGAAAAGACGCTTTGGGTGGGGAAAATGGGGCGAGACGGGGAGTTTTAACTGGCAGTCACCCTTCGTGGTTTCGTATTGTTGCAGATCAATTGATCAGGATCTCAAGTGCTGCTGGCCCGGTGGCACAAGGCGAACCACAGAGTTGGCTGCAAGCGCAGCACTTGCGAACTGCTGACCTTCAGTTTTAAAACCAAAAATATTCCTTGGGAAACAGTTACACCAGGTTCCAGCCCAGGCTGCCAAGCAAAAAACAAGCACTACTAACCTGAAGCAACACTCCCCCCACCTCTTCCCACCCCCCATCCCTAACACCAAACCACCAGGACTAGTAGCCTGAAGTAGCTCCCTGGGCTGATTCACCCGGCAGGAACCAGCCCGACGCGCGCGGAGGGGCTTGGCTTTTCCTTACACCCTGAGTGGAGCGATTAATTCTCCAATCGCCGACACCATCCGCGAGCACGGAGGATGCAGGAATGGGCCGTCAGACCGTTCCGAGGCGTTGGCCATCCTCAAAATGTTCTAACAAAAGTCTATAAATACCAGAGCGATGGGGTCCGTATAGCGCGGTCGCAGCCCTGCTCCAAAACCACCGCTCCAGCTCCAGGAGAAGCCCTGGGTTTGCTGCCCTGCCAGCCAAGGGGGAACCGAAAGGGGTTGAAAAACATACGTTTTGTCAAATACTTCAGCGCCCCGGACATCAGGAGGCTGCCAGGGTCGGGGGTCCGAGGGGGGATGGAGCTCTGCCAGGCTTCAAAGAGCCAGGCTGGGGGTGGGCAGAGCTCGGCGTGCGCCTGCAGAGCTCCAGGCCTGTGGTTCTGCGGGGTGTAGTAACCGTGGGCTGTAGCACACATGTCGAGGGATGAGGGGGGAAAAAAATAAACAGACAGACAAAAGAATGAGGATGCTCTGCCAATTCCAATTGTGCAGCTTTTATTTTAAATGCTTATCAAGCTGAGAAAGAGCAGAGTTCTTGGAAAACAAGGTTTCCTTTCTTCCCATGCCAGTGTCAAACACCCTCAAGGACGGGTACAGCACAGGCGCTCGCTGCCGGCCGCCCTCTCCGCAGCAGCCACCATCCCATCCCATCCCACCTACCTCAGAAAGGGTCTGCAAGCAACAGCCCTGGCCTTTCTGGTAAAAAGATCTCTATGATTTTTATATATTTTTTTTTAAATATATATTTTTTTATTTTTTTTATTTTTTTTTTTATATTAATCTCCGATCTGGCTGGGTTCAAATTATGGCCAATTACCCACCAACACTTCTCGCTAATAAAATAAAATTTTTACGGGCCCTAATTACTGCTTTCGCTGAACTGCTCGACAGGAAGCCGAAAGGCTGCGGCTCTCCAGACGGCAGCACAGACAGTAAAAGCCAGGCACCCGCGAGTAAATCGGCGAGTGACTCAGAGGAGACCAGCCGCCGGAGGGGCGGGCGGAGAGAGAAAAGGGGGGGACGGAGAGAGAGACACACCAGTCCATAAAACGCCGCGTGCCACGCACACCGTGCTGGGGGGACCGGCTGTCGGGTCCCCCCGGGGCACCCCAAACTACCTGGTGATGCCAGGCTGGTCCTAGGGACCAGAGCACTCCCGCTCCCCCCGCTCCGGGACGCAAACCGGCCGGAAAATTATATTTGGAAACGGCTGCATCGATCACGGGCGGCAGAGGGACGGAGCTGCCTCCCATTGTGGCTCAGGGGGAGCAGCCCTCGGAGCAGGAGGTGGCTTCTCAGCCCGGCTCCCACCTTTGCTTCTCCCCGTTAACACACAGAGTTAATCGACGGAGACAGAAATAGCAAAAAAAGCAGAAAATTCCTCTGACAACACAAAGCGTCCAGCCTGCTCCCAGCTACACACACACAAACACACGCTCCCGCTCGGCAGCGCTCCCTGAGCAGGAAAAAAAGAGTGGGGACCCCCCGGGTGACTGCAACCCGCAGCCAGGCTCTCCCAGTTCACCCCACCAGTCCCCGCGGCGGCAGGGAACACCCTCGGCGCAGGGAACGCAGCGGCAAAACCACCGGCCCACGCGAGCCCGTGCTGCCGGCGTCCCTCCAAGCGGGGCTGCCACGCAGGTATGCAGGCTCAGCTGGGGAAACGCAGCTCCACAAGATTAATTATACATACATATATTTTTAAAAAAAATTTTTTTCCCCCTTTTCTTAACCAGGATTACTTTAATTTTCGAGGACTAATAGAGTCCAGCTGCGACGGGGGAGGCAACGCCGCAGCGGTACAAAGGCAGACCTTTACACGCTGGTGCAAACTTGTACAATGTTGAGCACACGCGCGCGCACACACACACAAAGCCCTATAAAAAGGGATGCACTGCAGCGGGATATTTTTAGTCTTGACAATACAGCACTAAAAATACGACTTTGCTAATACATCACTACAGAAATATTCCCAGTGTCCATTCAGGAACGGTTTAAAACATTTATTTTTGTTTCCTTTTAGCAATGGTCAGAGAGGAGGGAGAAAATAGAAACTCATTGATAAGAGGAAACGAGAGAGACATGAAAAATTGAAAACTACCTAAAAGCTCATGGAGAGGTTTATTTTATTAGTTCTTAATAAATATCTTGCAGATTTCCTCAGGAAATACACCAGATCACATGTAAAATAGTTTGGTACTGATGTCAACTGTGTCAGCATATGAAATCTATTAGGGTGAAGCCACAGCAGGGTGATCAGCGTGCTGAAAAACTGCACGGCACCGAGGCGAGGGGGGGCGGGGGGAATCTCACGGCCCTTCCAAATTCTTCGAGAGGTAAAAAAGTCAGCCAAGACGCAGAGAGAGAGAAAAAAAAAGATCCCACATCCTGCTTTGCGCTGCCAGCAATGTGAAGTGCCCAGAGATTAATTCTATGTCTGGCCTGGAAATGTGACTTTAAAGCATTGGAGGGAGCGGGGAGGAGGAGGAGGAGGAGGAACGAGAAGGCCAGGCGAACCGGGACTGGCACCGTGCCACCGACCCCCCCCTTCTCTTTCCTTCTCTTTCCCTCTTTTCCCCCTCCTTGTCCTTCCCAAGCCGTGTTTCAACGTAGACAGCAGTAAACCCCAACAGACGGCAGCTCCCGGGGCTGCCAGGGCCTCGCACCAGCTGGGGCGCGTCTCCCGCTCCCCGCGCAGATGGGCCGCCAGCATCACTTCCGCCTCGCCTGCTTTTTAAAGACACACACGAGCCCATGTGGCAGCGTTTCCCCGCTCCCCCTGCCCGCCTTCGGGTCCCCCCCTCATCCCCACCAACTTCTCGACCCCACACCGGGCCCAGCCCCGGGCTCCCGAGCAGGCGGGTCATCGGGGTCTCGTCAGACCTTGGCTCCCCGGGCCCCCTCCGTTCTCTGAAGGGTTTATGCTGTTCCCAACCCGCCGCCTTTGGCAGCCGGCGCCTCCGTCTCTGTGCCATTACCCGGAGAGCAGGCGGCTGCTTTCGCAAGACTGGGCTCCTGGGTCCGGCCGAGAAGCACCGGGAGTTCAGCGAGGCAGGGTCAGGGGGACCACACGCTCCCGGGAGGGACGGGAGAAACGGGCGAGTGAAGAAAACATCACAGCCCAAAGCACATCCATCCCTGCAAGGCATCTCCCTCCCACCCCATGGTGACATGCTTGTGGCTGCCCACCTTGTCTCACATCCCCCGCAGCCTGGGGGGACCTGAGAGCACACATCAGAGACCCCTGCCAACCTCAGGGACAGACAAATCGTTCATGCCCTCTCCATGTCACCTACAAGCCCCGCGGTGACATTAACCACAGCCATCACGGAATCACAGAACTGTCAGAGTTGGAAGGGACCTCTAGAGACCATCCAGCCCAACTCCCCTGCCAAAGCAGGGTCACCCAGGGCACATAGAATCACAGAATCACAGAATCTTCTAGGTTGGAAGGGACCTCAAAGATCATCTTGTCCAACCGTCAACCTAACTGACAAAAATAGACACCCACACAACAAACAAGAAGCATCACCATCACTAAACCATACCTCCCAGCACTACATCAACCTGTCTTTTGAACACCTCCAGGGATGGTGCCTCAACCACCTCCCCGGGCAGCCCATTCCAATGTCTGAATCACACAGGACGGCATCAAGGTGGGTCTTGAAGATCTCCAGAGAAGGGGACTCCACACCCTCCCTGGGCAGCCTCTGCCAGGGCTCTGTCACCCTCACCAGAAAGAAGTTCTTCCTCACATTTGAATGGGACTTCCCATGTTCCAGCTTGTGCCCGTTGCCCCTCGTCCTATCGCTGGAAACCACTGAAAAGATTCCATCTCCATCTTCCTTCAAACCACCCTTTAGGAACTTGTAAACATAGATAAGGTCTCCCCTCAGCCTTCTCTTCTCCAGGCTAAAGAGCCCCAGCCCTTGGAGCCTTTCCTCGTAAGGGAGGTGCTCCAATCCCTTAATCATCTTGGTTCCCCTACACTGGACTCTCTCCTGCAGTTCGAGAAGGACTACGTACCCTCAGAGCTGTCACCCAGCCAGGGTTAGGCTGCCCCAGTCCTTACTGGCTGCCAAGCTGGACTGAGCATCACCACATTAGCCAGGGTGACTCCTGAAGGTCAGGCTCAACAAGTCCTCACCTTCCTCCTCCCCACCCATGAGCACGGACCGAGGCAGTGCCGTGCTCTGAGAACCTGCGAGAATCCACCCTCAGGCAGACCCTAACTGGGGAAAATTAAAGCTTTTTTTACATAAACCTGCACGGCCTCAGACACACACATGAGTAGAAACACAGCCATGGCCATGTCGCCATTCCCACTCTCAGCATTAAGGCAAGAAGAGATCCCAACCAGCCCCTGAGGATGCTCCCTCCCAGCTGAATCCCCCCCCCAGCACGGAGGGAGGGAGGTGGCAGGGGATGAGCCCAGGGGGGCAACCCCCCCCCGGGGAAGGGACCTCCCCGAACCTGCACAAGGGCACGGGGCGGGCAGCCCTCCCTGCCTACACCTGGCAGGCTATAAAACAGCCCCGCAAGCTCAATCAAGAGTTTTACAACTTCACAAAGCCCCATAATTAGCCTAATTATACGACGTTCTCTCAGAGAATTAAAACAGAAATACAGCAATTGACTCGGCGCTGCTTAGAAGCGAGGAAATCAAAGGCGCAACTCACATTAAAGAGTCAGAAACATCTCTTTAAAAGGGAGAGGATTTCCTGTCTCGGTGCAAACATCTAAAGCTTCACCAAAGCCGCTGCACCTGGTGCCACCCCACTCGGGGTCCCTGGCACCCTTCTTTCTCCACCACCAGAGCAGGGGTGGGAGAGTAGAGCTCCAGGGAGAGCTGCCTCTCTCCTTTCTCCTCGGTACAGCAGGACGGACGGACGGACGCTGTGTGCCAACGCTCCATTTCCTGCCTTTCATTTCACACGGCGACGCTGCCGCTTCGTCGAAATAAGTGCTGTTGTGTCAGCGTTGGTGGCGCTGGCCCGTGCCTCGGTGGCACCGCAGCACGACGGCCCCTCCAATCTGACACCCTCCCCCCATGTCACCGGCTCTGTCCTGACTTGCTGCTCGGGCTGCCGAAGCTTGGCTGCAAAGCAGACTCCAGCTTTCTGATTACAAATCATTTCCCCTCTGTTTGCTGCCCTGAAACGAGATCTCGGTATCACCCTGGTGTTTGGTGGAACGGCTTCAAGGGCAGATGTAAGGATGCGCTCGTGCTTGGGGCTTCTGCCCGTCACAAGTCCATCCAACACCACTCCATGGGGACTTTTGCTGCACTGAGGGGATGGAGGGCAGGACTGGAGACTCTGACACACCAGCAAGGACTCGGTTTCGCTGGAAACCTTTCCTTTTCCCTGCCACAAAGCCCCGCGCAATCTTTTTTGCCTCCCAAGCCACCATCTAGATTTCAGAAACCTGAACTGCAAGTGGAAATTCCCCGCAGCGCGTTGATTATTGCATCTCCTGCTGGCACTGGTGGCAAGGGGAAAAAAAAAAAAAAAAAATCACATGGCTTTCTGGACACACGTTTTGCTGAGGAGTCTTGCATCAGAGGGCAGAAGCCAGCAGCCAGGAAAATAACTCCAATTACGGTAAATAAATCCCCAAATATGTGACAATCTGCCTTTTAAACAGGAAACAGAGGGGAATAAGCAAAGGAAGACTTTGGTCTAAACATTGCTGCCACCAGCCTCAAGAGCCCGAGAGCGAGGCTCTGAAGAAGTGCCTGGGCCAAAAGTGTTTTACCTGAACTTTGCTGATGTGTCTCAAGTCCGAGACAGTTTCCTTCCCTGAAAGAAAAGGCGCCGACAGTTCCCGGCAACTGTGCCAACCTCCACCACTCAGAGGAGAAACTCCAGAGGGTCAGCTGCCACCTCCGGACATGGACGTGTCCCTCAGGAGGAGCAGGAGGCTCCGTGCAGGAAGCCATGTGTCTCCTGAGATGAGCAAAGTAGGTATCACCCCTCAGGCCATTTCAACCCTTCATCCTGCTCACACCACCGAGGCCTGGGCTGTGCTGGGACACAGCGAGGAGCAGATATCACTCAACATTGGTTAAGGAACCCTTTGTCCACGTGACATCTCAGCACCTGCTCGTTCTAGAGCCTCCACACAAGCCCAGCAGCAAGGGGAAGGATGGACACCAGTCCCAGCCAGCTCTCCTCAGGGCTTCCTCTCCTGATGACAACTCAAACCCGAAGCAAGCGAGAGCAGCAACACAAAGGGAGAGGAAGGATGAATTTAACAGCCAGTTCCTCCAAACGTAAGGCCTTGGGAAGTGTTATGTCCTAACGACACCTCGCTAAAGACAGCACTACCCAGTCCCACAGGGAAAGGCAGTCAGGTGCACGCTGGTGACCTCGGTACAGACACTTCAGTCCACACTCACTGTATGACGACCAGGGAGAGCCCCGAGCACCCCTGAGAAACCCAGTTATGGATCTGCTCAACTCCATCCTCCTTGCACCAAGTGGGCTGAGTTTCCAGCACAAACCCCACTCCCCAGAGCAGGTGTGGGGACTCCAGCCTCTGCTCTCGGTGGGGCACAGGACTGCAGAGGCTCAGCCTCCCCAAGACACAACCCCCCAACACCAACCACATCTTCATCCATCTCCCAGTTGTACCCAAAGCTGTCGTGGCCCTCAGAGCTGCCTGCTCGGAGGTGCCAGCTGGACTCTGGTGAAACACTTATTTACCACGCAAGGAGGGGAATTAGGAGAAAAAGACTCAGTTCTGCTCCCCAGACAGGGGAAGACCAAGTTGCTGCTTCTGCTATCTACAGCCTGAGGTTTATTAAGCTTTGCTTTGTGCCTAATTTTAATACCCCACCAAACCAAGGCAGCCTTCTGCAGTACCGCTTTATTTTTAAACTCACTCAAACGCACTGGACTCCCTTGTCTCTGACTGCCAGCACCTTTGTCCTCTCCAACATGCGAGATGTGGTTAGAGCCTCACGAGAGGCCATTGAGATGTGGCTGCAGCAGAAGAGCGGTACCTGCTTCCGCTGGGTCTTTTTCTGATGCCGCAGTCAGCTCTTTGAGCAAACATGGGTCCGAGCGTCAGAAACCGAACAAAGAACCGTGGAGATGGTCAGAGTTGAGGTTCTGCTGAGGGCAGACACCACCAGCCTCTGCAACGTCTCCGGAGATATTTTAAGGGTTCACCGCTTTAGCTTGCAAGTCAGAGCAGCTGTGGTCAGCAAAGCGAAGCACGCTCCATCCAGTGCAGGGCAGGAGGGCAGCGGAGCTGGCTGCTGGTTACAAAAAGACAGGCTGATTTCAGGGGGTCCTTTGCGTTCGATGTGTCCTCTCCAGCCAGGCCTGGGTGCTGGACACATAGGCAAAAGGAATCCTGTACCTGCTTAGAAGTTGCAGTTGATTAGCACTAACCTATGGATCCTTTCTGGTGTCTATCAAGAAGACTTGGGCAAGATCAACATCTCAGAAGCTGCTGCAGGTCTTCAAAGAGCAAACAGGACCGTGCACAGTAGCAAACCCCAGAAAAGGCTGTAGTTAGAAGACGCTCATCGTGTAAGAGCGGTTCTCTGTGACCCAGGCAGTGTCTCCACACCAAGTGGCCTATGCAGCATTGACCTTCTCTACACTGCTCCAAGGACACTGGTGTGGCAGTGCAAAGGGGACAGACGCTGCTCCGAATTTGCTGCAGGGAGCAGGGCATGAATCTTCCCTTGCTGCACCTCAGGGTTTCCCAGCCAACCCTATCTTGCACAGAAAACCCAACCACGTTCCACTCAAGAAGACAGACCATGGAGAGCTGCGAACCAAAGCCCAGGCTGACCCTGCCATGCTGGCTGTCCCCTCAAGTCCTCCTCACGTCCCACACGAGCTTTGGCAATGGGACTGCCACTCAAGTAGCAGGTGACAGAACCATAGAATGGTTCGGGTTGGAAGGGACCTTAAAGATCATTGAGTTCCAACCCCTCTGCCCTGGGCAGGGACACCTCCCACCAGAGCAGGTTGCTCAAAGTCCAACCTAGCCTTCAACACCTTCAGGGATGGGGCATCCACAGCTTCTCTGGGCAACCTGGGCCAGTGTTTCACCACCCTCACACTAAAGCCTTCCTGATCTAAATCCCACCTCTTTCATTTTAAACCGGCTTCAGCAGAGCAGTTGCCCTACAGCTGGTCACCCTGCCCTGCCACAACTTCCTTCTGGTTGAAACACAAGCCACGTTCCCAAATCTTCAGCTAAAGCGCTTGGGCCAGAACCTCCCCGTGCCTCCGTGCCCTGACTCTGCTCAGCCCCGGGGGGATGCAACTTCATTCCCTCCATGTGCTGAGGATGCACATATGGCAGCCCCCTCCCCTTTCTCCGTTTCCACCTAAGCCCGACCTCCTAACAACCTCCGCACGGCACAACGCGACCGGCCCGAGAGTGCCAGAAGGCATCCAGGTGCTGCAGCCTGATGCTTCACACCCGCAGCCAGGCAAATTTGCTGGGATTTCCGGGAAGTGTCTCTAGGGTGCCCCCAGCTCCGCTGCACCCCCACTTTGGTGCGCGCTTGTTTGGAATGCGGGGCCATCGGGGAGGGGGGTGGGGGGAGAGGGGAAGTTATTCTGGTGGTGGCCTATGAATAACATCCAGTGATTTATAGGAAGTATAATCCAATAATACAGTAAAATAAAACAGTGTGTCTGAGATGGGTTTGATTCCAGGAATTATAAAACAAATTATTAAAGAGAGAGAGAAAGAAAAAAAAAAAAAGCCTCAGAGAGGCCAGATCGGAGTAAATTGGGCACAGATGGGCTGGGAGGGGGTTTCTCTCTCTCCCCTCACCGAGATGCCCCTGCCGCAAGCACGGCTTCAATTAGTCTCTTCAGAAACCAGAGTTTTATTTCCCCAAATTACAGAATTAAAAAAAAATTAAAATTCTTGGAGTGTTTGTGGTTGGGATAAAGGGATCCAAACTTCTCTGTAAGTTGGTTGTGCAGATGGCTACCAAACTGTTAAACGGGCCACCCCACAAAGGTCCCGCCCCAGCCAGAGCCCAGGATGGCCCAAAATTTTGGTAGTCACCTACGTCCCATGATGGAAAGCTCCATCAGCTGAATGTCTCTGCCGTGTAGAGCGCCCATCTCTCTCTGCCTCCCTCCCCTGGCTGGGGCCTCCTTACCCCATGGGTTTGAGGTCTACAAGAAGCTTTTTCACACCTTGAATGCTCCTGAGGGGAGGCAACCAGAAGGTCAGAGGAGCCCTTGCTGGCCGCACGCCTCTGTGGACAATGGGGAGAGCAGCTCACTGGGAGGAACACGCCGTTTGATGCCGAACAGCAGGGGAAGCACTTCATGTGGGAATTCTTTGGCTTCCTCTGTCAGAGAAAACAACAGACCAATCCATCTCCCAGAGTCTTCCCAGTGCTGCCCGGCTGCACAGGCAGCTGAGACCAGCTCTGACGTGCCTGGTGCCACCCCCGGGGCACCACTCGGCTGCCTGCAGTGGGCACAGACCACAGGGCTCTGCCTGCACCCACCAGAGCCCTGCCACGGGCACAGGCTGCAGGGTCTGGGGACCACGGCAGTGACCTG
>NW_015090977.1:2673981-2692212 GCF_001431845.1 Calidris pugnax | reverse complement strand
CAACGTTACACCACACCTCAAGCACATGGAAGAGCCACCGAGAACAGGCTTCGAGGCTCGTTGGGTTTGGAAACAACCCCTCACAGCAGAAGTCACGGCCAGATTCACCCACCCGACCTCTCGTGGTGAGTGGGGGCTGTGATCTGGGGTGGAAATTTGGGGGGGGGGAGAATCTGCTCTGAGGGGTGGCACACAAAGGGAGGTTTCTCAGGTGTCAAGTGAGCGATTCCCTCCGGGAAGGGCCGAGACCACAGGCACAAACCCACAGCGCACGGAGAAACCATTCCAGGAAGTTTAACATCCGAGCCCCCGTGTTAGAAAATACGATCGCAGAGCTCCAACAACTTACATGTAGCCGGAGCCTCGGGTCCCAAAACGCCGCACAGACTGCTCACACCGGCTATCGAGCCTCCCCCCCCGCTCCCCTCACCCCCCCCCTCGCCTCGGGACTCAGTAACTAAAAAAGCCTTAACCTTCTACATTCATTAACAAGCATAAGACATAACGGTTTTATGCCAAATTCCTCTTTTCCCCTGTGATTTGAGATAGGATTGGCACAAGCGGGACGGTTCCCTGCAGCTACCGTTGCCGCCCCGTCCCCCAGCAGGGAAAGGCTGCACCCCAGGGTGGGGGGGGTCAGTCCTGGGGTGCCCCAGCACCCCTTTCCCTCGCTGCTACGGGATGGGAGCTGTGGGCTCCCAACCAGCCAGCGCCGCTACGTTTCCTGCAGAGATTTGAAAACCTGTTGCGAGTTCCAAAGCGAGCTTCGATTTCACTGTGACCAGCAGCTCGGAGACTCATAGTTACTATACAGCCGAATAAAATATTTTTTCATAAATTTAACGCCAGCATGTCTGTGTTTGGAAACTTTGAAAATCCATGTTGTATGGTTTACTGCACTGGAAAAGGTGCCAACAGAGTTTCAAAGGAAGGGAAGTGTATAACTGTTTCCTTTCAAATGCATTTTCCAATGGGATCCATTGAGGGAAAAGGCTGGAACTAACTAAAACATTATTAAAAACTGTTATGAAAAGAGACAGAGAGATGGAAAAAGATAGACAAAAACTCCAATACACAGCCGAGCGGGAGGGAGGGAGACGGGCGGCAAGAAAGGGGATATGGGCAGAAAAGACGCTTTGGGTGGGGAAAATGGGGCGAGACGGGGAGTTTTAACTGGCAGTCACCCTTCGTGGTTTCGTATTGTTGCAGATCAATTGATCAGGATCTCAAGTGCTGCTGGCCCGGTGGCACAAGGCGAACCACAGAGTTGGCTGCAAGCGCAGCACTTGCGAACTGCTGACCTTCAGTTTTAAAACCAAAAATATTCCTTGGGAAACAGTTACACCAGGTTCCAGCCCAGGCTGCCAAGCAAAAAACAAGCACTACTAACCTGAAGCAACACTCCCCCCACCTCTTCCCACCCCCCATCCCTAACACCAAACCACCAGGACTAGTAGCCTGAAGTAGCTCCCTGGGCTGATTCACCCGGCAGGAACCAGCCCGACGCGCGCGGAGGGGCTTGGCTTTTCCTTACACCCTGAGTGGAGCGATTAATTCTCCAATCGCCGACACCATCCGCGAGCACGGAGGATGCAGGAATGGGCCGTCAGACCGTTCCGAGGCGTTGGCCATCCTCAAAATGTTCTAACAAAAGTCTATAAATACCAGAGCGATGGGGTCCGTATAGCGCGGTCGCAGCCCTGCTCCAAAACCACCGCTCCAGCTCCAGGAGAAGCCCTGGGTTTGCTGCCCTGCCAGCCAAGGGGGAACCGAAAGGGGTTGAAAAACATACGTTTTGTCAAATACTTCAGCGCCCCGGACATCAGGAGGCTGCCAGGGTCGGGGGTCCGAGGGGGGATGGAGCTCTGCCAGGCTTCAAAGAGCCAGGCTGGGGGTGGGCAGAGCTCGGCGTGCGCCTGCAGAGCTCCAGGCCTGTGGTTCTGCGGGGTGTAGTAACCGTGGGCTGTAGCACACATGTCGAGGGATGAGGGGGGAAAAAAATAAACAGACAGACAAAAGAATGAGGATGCTCTGCCAATTCCAATTGTGCAGCTTTTATTTTAAATGCTTATCAAGCTGAGAAAGAGCAGAGTTCTTGGAAAACAAGGTTTCCTTTCTTCCCATGCCAGTGTCAAACACCCTCAAGGACGGGTACAGCACAGGCGCTCGCTGCCGGCCGCCCTCTCCGCAGCAGCCACCATCCCATCCCATCCCACCTACCTCAGAAAGGGTCTGCAAGCAACAGCCCTGGCCTTTCTGGTAAAAAGATCTCTATGATTTTTATATATTTTTTTTTAAATATATATTTTTTTATTTTTTTTATTTTTTTTTTTATATTAATCTCCGATCTGGCTGGGTTCAAATTATGGCCAATTACCCACCAACACTTCTCGCTAATAAAATAAAATTTTTACGGGCCCTAATTACTGCTTTCGCTGAACTGCTCGACAGGAAGCCGAAAGGCTGCGGCTCTCCAGACGGCAGCACAGACAGTAAAAGCCAGGCACCCGCGAGTAAATCGGCGAGTGACTCAGAGGAGACCAGCCGCCGGAGGGGCGGGCGGAGAGAGAAAAGGGGGGGACGGAGAGAGAGACACACCAGTCCATAAAACGCCGCGTGCCACGCACACCGTGCTGGGGGGACCGGCTGTCGGGTCCCCCCGGGGCACCCCAAACTACCTGGTGATGCCAGGCTGGTCCTAGGGACCAGAGCACTCCCGCTCCCCCCGCTCCGGGACGCAAACCGGCCGGAAAATTATATTTGGAAACGGCTGCATCGATCACGGGCGGCAGAGGGACGGAGCTGCCTCCCATTGTGGCTCAGGGGGAGCAGCCCTCGGAGCAGGAGGTGGCTTCTCAGCCCGGCTCCCACCTTTGCTTCTCCCCGTTAACACACAGAGTTAATCGACGGAGACAGAAATAGCAAAAAAAGCAGAAAATTCCTCTGACAACACAAAGCGTCCAGCCTGCTCCCAGCTACACACACACAAACACACGCTCCCGCTCGGCAGCGCTCCCTGAGCAGGAAAAAAAGAGTGGGGACCCCCCGGGTGACTGCAACCCGCAGCCAGGCTCTCCCAGTTCACCCCACCAGTCCCCGCGGCGGCAGGGAACACCCTCGGCGCAGGGAACGCAGCGGCAAAACCACCGGCCCACGCGAGCCCGTGCTGCCGGCGTCCCTCCAAGCGGGGCTGCCACGCAGGTATGCAGGCTCAGCTGGGGAAACGCAGCTCCACAAGATTAATTATACATACATATATTTTTAAAAAAAATTTTTTTCCCCCTTTTCTTAACCAGGATTACTTTAATTTTCGAGGACTAATAGAGTCCAGCTGCGACGGGGGAGGCAACGCCGCAGCGGTACAAAGGCAGACCTTTACACGCTGGTGCAAACTTGTACAATGTTGAGCACACGCGCGCGCACACACACACAAAGCCCTATAAAAAGGGATGCACTGCAGCGGGATATTTTTAGTCTTGACAATACAGCACTAAAAATACGACTTTGCTAATACATCACTACAGAAATATTCCCAGTGTCCATTCAGGAACGGTTTAAAACATTTATTTTTGTTTCCTTTTAGCAATGGTCAGAGAGGAGGGAGAAAATAGAAACTCATTGATAAGAGGAAACGAGAGAGACATGAAAAATTGAAAACTACCTAAAAGCTCATGGAGAGGTTTATTTTATTAGTTCTTAATAAATATCTTGCAGATTTCCTCAGGAAATACACCAGATCACATGTAAAATAGTTTGGTACTGATGTCAACTGTGTCAGCATATGAAATCTATTAGGGTGAAGCCACAGCAGGGTGATCAGCGTGCTGAAAAACTGCACGGCACCGAGGCGAGGGGGGGCGGGGGGAATCTCACGGCCCTTCCAAATTCTTCGAGAGGTAAAAAAGTCAGCCAAGACGCAGAGAGAGAGAAAAAAAAAGATCCCACATCCTGCTTTGCGCTGCCAGCAATGTGAAGTGCCCAGAGATTAATTCTATGTCTGGCCTGGAAATGTGACTTTAAAGCATTGGAGGGAGCGGGGAGGAGGAGGAGGAGGAGGAACGAGAAGGCCAGGCGAACCGGGACTGGCACCGTGCCACCGACCCCCCCCTTCTCTTTCCTTCTCTTTCCCTCTTTTCCCCCTCCTTGTCCTTCCCAAGCCGTGTTTCAACGTAGACAGCAGTAAACCCCAACAGACGGCAGCTCCCGGGGCTGCCAGGGCCTCGCACCAGCTGGGGCGCGTCTCCCGCTCCCCGCGCAGATGGGCCGCCAGCATCACTTCCGCCTCGCCTGCTTTTTAAAGACACACACGAGCCCATGTGGCAGCGTTTCCCCGCTCCCCCTGCCCGCCTTCGGGTCCCCCCCTCATCCCCACCAACTTCTCGACCCCACACCGGGCCCAGCCCCGGGCTCCCGAGCAGGCGGGTCATCGGGGTCTCGTCAGACCTTGGCTCCCCGGGCCCCCTCCGTTCTCTGAAGGGTTTATGCTGTTCCCAACCCGCCGCCTTTGGCAGCCGGCGCCTCCGTCTCTGTGCCATTACCCGGAGAGCAGGCGGCTGCTTTCGCAAGACTGGGCTCCTGGGTCCGGCCGAGAAGCACCGGGAGTTCAGCGAGGCAGGGTCAGGGGGACCACACGCTCCCGGGAGGGACGGGAGAAACGGGCGAGTGAAGAAAACATCACAGCCCAAAGCACATCCATCCCTGCAAGGCATCTCCCTCCCACCCCATGGTGACATGCTTGTGGCTGCCCACCTTGTCTCACATCCCCCGCAGCCTGGGGGGACCTGAGAGCACACATCAGAGACCCCTGCCAACCTCAGGGACAGACAAATCGTTCATGCCCTCTCCATGTCACCTACAAGCCCCGCGGTGACATTAACCACAGCCATCACGGAATCACAGAACTGTCAGAGTTGGAAGGGACCTCAAAGATCATCTTGTCCAACCGTCAACCTAACTGACAAAAATAGACACCCACACAACAAACAAGAAGCATCACCATCACTAAACCATACCTCCCAGCCCTACATCAACCTGTCTTTTGAACACCTCCAGGGATGGTGCCTCAACCACCTCCCCGGGCAGCCCATTCCAATGTCTGAATCACACAGGACGGCATCAAGGTGGGTCTTGAAGATCTCCAGAGAAGGGGACTCCACACCCTCCCTGGGCAGCCTCTGCCAGGGCTCTGTCACCCTCACCAGAAAGAAGTTCTTCCTCACATTTGAATGGGACTTCCCATGTTCCAGCTTGTGCCCGTTGCCCCTCGTCCTATCGCTGGAAACCACTGAAAAGATTCCATCTCCATCTTCCTTCAAACCACCCTTTAGGAACTTGTAAACATAGATAAGGTCTCCCCTCAGCCTTCTCTTCTCCAGGCTAAAGAGCCCCAGCCCTTGGAGCCTTTCCTCGTAAGGGAGGTGCTCCAATCCCTTAATCATCTTGGTTCCCCTACACTGGACTCTCTCCTGCAGTTCGAGAAGGACTACGTACCCTCAGAGCTGTCACCCAGCCAGGGTTAGGCTGCCCCAGTCCTTACTGGCTGCCAAGCTGGACTGAGCATCACCACATTAGCCAGGGTGACTCCTGAAGGTCAGGCTCAACAAGTCCTCACCTTCCTCCTCCCCACCCATGAGCACGGACCGAGGCAGTGCCGTGCTCTGAGAACCTGCGAGAATCCACCCTCAGGCAGACCCTAACTGGGGAAAATTAAAGCTTTTTTTACATAAACCTGCACGGCCTCAGACACACACATGAGTAGAAACACAGCCATGGCCATGTCGCCATTCCCACTCTCAGCATTAAGGCAAGAAGAGATCCCAACCAGCCCCTGAGGATGCTCCCTCCCAGCTGAATCCCCCCCCCAGCACGGAGGGAGGGAGGTGGCAGGGGATGAGCCCAGGGGGGCAACCCCCCCCCGGGGAAGGGACCTCCCCGAACCTGCACAAGGGCACGGGGCGGGCAGCCCTCCCTGCCTACACCTGGCAGGCTATAAAACAGCCCCGCAAGCTCAATCAAGAGTTTTACAACTTCACAAAGCCCCATAATTAGCCTAATTATACGACGTTCTCTCAGAGAATTAAAACAGAAATACAGCAATTGACTCGGCGCTGCTTAGAAGCGAGGAAATCAAAGGCGCAACTCACATTAAAGAGTCAGAAACATCTCTTTAAAAGGGAGAGGATTTCCTGTCTCGGTGCAAACATCTAAAGCTTCACCAAAGCCGCTGCACCTGGTGCCACCCCACTCGGGGTCCCTGGCACCCTTCTTTCTCCACCACCAGAGCAGGGGTGGGAGAGTAGAGCTCCAGGGAGAGCTGCCTCTCTCCTTTCTCCTCGGTACAGCAGGACGGACGGACGGACGCTGTGTGCCAACGCTCCATTTCCTGCCTTTCATTTCACACGGCGACGCTGCCGCTTCGTCGAAATAAGTGCTGTTGTGTCAGCGTTGGTGGCGCTGGCCCGTGCCTCGGTGGCACCGCAGCACGACGGCCCCTCCAATCTGACACCCTCCCCCCATGTCACCGGCTCTGTCCTGACTTGCTGCTCGGGCTGCCGAAGCTTGGCTGCAAAGCAGACTCCAGCTTTCTGATTACAAATCATTTCCCCTCTGTTTGCTGCCCTGAAACGAGATCTCGGTATCACCCTGGTGTTTGGTGGAACGGCTTCAAGGGCAGATGTAAGGATGCGCTCGTGCTTGGGGCTTCTGCCCGTCACAAGTCCATCCAACACCACTCCATGGGGACTTTTGCTGCACTGAGGGGATGGAGGGCAGGACTGGAGACTCTGACACACCAGCAAGGACTCGGTTTCGCTGGAAACCTTTCCTTTTCCCTGCCACAAAGCCCCGCGCAATCTTTTTTGCCTCCCAAGCCACCATCTAGATTTCAGAAACCTGAACTGCAAGTGGAAATTCCCCGCAGCGCGTTGATTATTGCATCTCCTGCTGGCACTGGTGGCAAGGGGAAAAAAAAAAAAAAAAAGTCACATGGCTTTCTGGACACACGTTTTGCTGAGGAGTCTTGCATCAGAGGGCAGAAGCCAGCAGCCAGGAAAATAACTCCAATTACGGTAAATAAATCCCCAAATATGTGACAATCTGCCTTTTAAACAGGAAACAGAGGGGAATAAGCAAAGGAAGACTTTGGTCTAAACATTGCTGCCACCAGCCTCAAGAGCCCGAGAGCGAGGCTCTGAAGAAGTGCCTGGGCCAAAAGTGTTTTACCTGAACTTTGCTGATGTGTCTCAAGTCCGAGACAGTTTCCTTCCCTGAAAGAAAAGGCGCCGACAGTTCCCGGCAACTGTGCCAACCTCCACCACTCAGAGGAGAAACTCCAGAGGGTCAGCTGCCACCTCCGGACATGGACGTGTCCCTCAGGAGGAGCAGGAGGCTCCGTGCAGGAAGCCATGTGTCTCCTGAGATGAGCAAAGTAGGTATCACCCCTCAGGCCATTTCAACCCTTCATCCTGCTCACACCACCGAGGCCTGGGCTGTGCTGGGACACAGCGAGGAGCAGATATCACTCAACATTGGTTAAGGAACCCTTTGTCCACGTGACATCTCAGCACCTGCTCGTTCTAGAGCCTCCACACAAGCCCAGCAGCAAGGGGAAGGATGGACACCAGTCCCAGCCAGCTCTCCTCAGGGCTTCCTCTCCTGATGACAACTCAAACCCGAAGCAAGCGAGAGCAGCAACACAAAGGGAGAGGAAGGATGAATTTAACAGCCAGTTCCTCCAAACGTAAGGCCTTGGGAAGTGTTATGTCCTAACGACACCTCGCTAAAGACAGCACTACCCAGTCCCACAGGGAAAGGCAGTCAGGTGCACGCTGGTGACCTCGGTACAGACACTTCAGTCCACACTCACTGTATGACGACCAGGGAGAGCCCCGAGCACCCCTGAGAAACCCAGTTATGGATCTGCTCAACTCCATCCTCCTTGCACCAAGTGGGCTGAGTTTCCAGCACAAACCCCACTCCCCAGAGCAGGTGTGGGGACTCCAGCCTCTGCTCTCGGTGGGGCACAGGACTGCAGAGGCTCAGCCTCCCCAAGACACAACCCCCCAACACCAACCACATCTTCATCCATCTCCCAGTTGTACCCAAAGCTGTCGTGGCCCTCAGAGCTGCCTGCTCGGAGGTGCCAGCTGGACTCTGGTGAAACACTTATTTACCACGCAAGGAGGGGAATTAGGAGAAAAAGACTCAGTTCTGCTCCCCAGACAGGGGAAGACCAAGTTGCTGCTTCTGCTATCTACAGCCTGAGGTTTATTAAGCTTTGCTTTGTGCCTAATTTTAATACCCCACCAAACCAAGGCAGCCTTCTGCAGTACCGCTTTATTTTTAAACTCACTCAAACGCACTGGACTCCCTTGTCTCTGACTGCCAGCACCTTTGTCCTCTCCAACATGCGAGATGTGGTTAGAGCCTCACGAGAGGCCATTGAGATGTGGCTGCAGCAGAAGAGCGGTACCTGCTTCCGCTGGGTCTTTTTCTGATGCCGCAGTCAGCTCTTTGAGCAAACATGGGTCCGAGCGTCAGAAACCGAACAAAGAACCGTGGAGATGGTCAGAGTTGAGGTTCTGCTGAGGGCAGACACCACCAGCCTCTGCAACGTCTCCGGAGATATTTTAAGGGTTCACCGCTTTAGCTTGCAAGTCAGAGCAGCTGTGGTCAGCAAAGCGAAGCACGCTCCATCCAGTGCAGGGCAGGAGGGCAGCGGAGCTGGCTGCTGGTTACAAAAAGACAGGCTGATTTCAGGGGGTCCTTTGCGTTCGATGTGTCCTCTCCAGCCAGGCCTGGGTGCTGGACACATAGGCAAAAGGAATCCTGTACCTGCTTAGAAGTTGCAGTTGATTAGCACTAACCTATGGATCCTTTCTGGTGTCTATCAAGAAGACTTGGGCAAGATCAACATCTCAGAAGCTGCTGCAGGTCTTCAAAGAGCAAACAGGACCGTGCACAGTAGCAAACCCCAGAAAAGGCTGTAGTTAGAAGACGCTCATCGTGTAAGAGCGGTTCTCTGTGACCCAGGCAGTGTCTCCACACCAAGTGGCCTATGCAGCATTGACCTTCTCTACACTGCTCCAAGGACACTGGTGTGGCAGTGCAAAGGGGACAGACGCTGCTCCGAATTTGCTGCAGGGAGCAGGGCATGAATCTTCCCTTGCTGCACCTCAGGGTTTCCCAGCCAACCCTATCTTGCACAGAAAACCCAACCACGTTCCACTCAAGAAGACAGACCATGGAGAGCTGCGAACCAAAGCCCAGGCTGACCCTGCCATGCTGGCTGTCCCCTCAAGTCCTCCTCACGTCCCACACGAGCTTTGGCAATGGGACTGCCACTCAAGTAGCAGGTGACAGAACCATAGAATGGTTCGGGTTGGAAGGGACCTTAAAGATCATTGAGTTCCAACCCCTCTGCCCTGGGCAGGGACACCTCCCACCAGAGCAGGTTGCTCAAAGTCCAACCTAGCCTTCAACACCTTCAGGGATGGGGCATCCACAGCTTCTCTGGGCAACCTGGGCCAGTGTTTCACCACCCTCACACTAAAGCCTTCCTGATCTAAATCCCACCTCTTTCATTTTAAACCGGCTTCAGCAGAGCAGTTGCCCTACAGCTGGTCACCCTGCCCTGCCACAACTTCCTTCTGGTTGAAACACAAGCCACGTTCCCAAATCTTCAGCTAAAGCGCTTGGGCCAGAACCTCCCCGTGCCTCCGTGCCCTGACTCTGCTCAGCCCCGGGGGGATGCAACTTCATTCCCTCCATGTGCTGAGGATGCACATATGGCAGCCCCCTCCCCTTTCTCCGTTTCCACCTAAGCCCGACCTCCTAACAACCTCCGCACGGCACAACGCGACCGGCCCGAGAGTGCCAGAAGGCATCCAGGTGCTGCAGCCTGATGCTTCACACCCGCAGCCAGGCAAATTTGCTGGGATTTCCGGGAAGTGTCTCTAGGGTGCCCCCAGCTCCGCTGCACCCCCACTTTGGTGCGCGCTTGTTTGGAATGCGGGGCCATCGGGGAGGGGGGTGGGGGGAGAGGGGAAGTTATTCTGGTGGTGGCCTATGAATAACATCCAGTGATTTATAGGAAGTATAATCCAATAATACAGTAAAATAAAACAGTGTGTCTGAGATGGGTTTGATTCCAGGAATTATAAAACAAATTATTAAAGAGAGAGAGAAAGAAAAAAAAAAAAAGCCTCAGAGAGGCCAGATCGGAGTAAATTGGGCACAGATGGGCTGGGAGGGGGTTTCTCTCTCTCCCCTCACCGAGATGCCCCTGCCGCAAGCACGGCTTCAATTAGTCTCTTCAGAAACCAGAGTTTTATTTCCCCAAATTACAGAATTAAAAAAAAATTAAAATTCTTGGAGTGTTTGTGGTTGGGATAAAGGGATCCAAACTTCTCTGTAAGTTGGTTGTGCAGATGGCTACCAAACTGTTAAACGGGCCACCCCACAAAGGTCCCGCCCCAGCCAGAGCCCAGGATGGCCCAAAATTTTGGTAGTCACCTACGTCCCATGATGGAAAGCTCCATCAGCTGAATGTCTCTGCCGTGTAGAGCGCCCATCTCTCTCTGCCTCCCTCCCCTGGCTGGGGCCTCCTTACCCCATGGGTTTGAGGTCTACAAGAAGCTTTTTCACACCTTGAATGCTCCTGAGGGGAGGCAACCAGAAGGTCAGAGGAGCCCTTGCTGGCCGCACGCCTCTGTGGACAATGGGGAGAGCAGCTCACTGGGAGGAACACGCCGTTTGATGCCGAACAGCAGGGGAAGCACTTCATGTGGGAATTCTTTGGCTTCCTCTGTCAGAGAAAACAACAGACCAATCCATCTCCCAGAGTCTTCCCAGTGCTGCCCGGCTGCACAGGCAGCTGAGACCAGCTCTGACGTGCCTGGTGCCACCCCCGGGGCACCACTCGGCTGCCTGCAGTGGGCACAGACCACAGGGCTCTGCCTGCACCCACCAGAGCCCTGCCACGGGCACAGGCTGCAGGGTCTGGGGACCACGGCAGTGACCTGTGTGGGAGGAGGCCATGAAACACCACGTGCCGCTCACAGCTGGCTGGCTCCAAAACCACTTTAACCACCCCACTGCACCCCAAAAAAAGTCAGCACATCAGAAGAGCACGTGGTGACCTTGCACGGACTGATTTATGAAAGAGTGGCAGCAGCCAGAGAGGCGCAGGGGGACACATCACAACTGCCATACGGGGGACCCACGCTGGGGCAGGGACACCCTGGAGGGACCACAGCCGACCCCCATCACAGCAAAAGAAAACAAGTACAAAGCAAACAGCAGCAGATATAAATGGTTACACACAAGTCCTCAATCTCCTGTGCTGCCTGTTGCCTCGCTGAAGGAATGGGGACAAACCAAGCATAATCTGCAACGAAAATGGAGGAAGCTGAGCCTGAGATGAGTCGGGATACGTATTTAGTGTAAGCCTGAGAAAGAGGGAGGAAAGGTGTTTATTAAAGCATTTGACTGTTCAAGTTTCCTTTCTTCAATACCCAAATCTGTGATTAAAAGTCTGCATTCACGGGCATAAAGTTTTGTACAAGTTCCCCACGTCGAGACTGTTTTGCCGGCGACACCGCCCCACAACTGCTAGCACCACTGGATCCCAGCACGAGGGATTCATTAGACACCAGACATGGGGCAAGCCAGCAAGTTTACAAGTTTCTCAGGAGTAGCTGGGGCTCCAGAGACCTGGAAATACATGGCGGGGGAGGGAGGGAGCAGCTATCCCCGGAGAGAACTACCCCCGGATAGCAGGGAAGAGAGGCTCTCAGACAGACCTCCCTCCCCGGCCCCAAACCCACAGATCTCCTCCTGCTACTGGGAGCCTGCAGCTGAAGGTCAGACGGGCCCGTGCGATGGGAAGGACACGGCCACGCTCTGATCCCAGATTCGCAGAAGGATTTCAGGAGGAGGAGATCTCTGGAGGTCGTTTGGTCCAACTGCAAAGTTAGATCCAGCTCTACGGAGTTGACGCAGCCAAGCTCTGACCGCGGCGAGCCCGGCTCCCCCAGTAAGGTTTCCTGGCAGTGGGGACGCAGGCAGGGTGGGACTGCTCCCTGTGTCCCCCCCCAGCCTCCCACACGGGTGGATCAACCCCCTCGTACCCGCTCCTGCCGCTGCCCACGGCTACTGCAGCCCGGGGAGGTGACTCATGTGCTGGGAAATGCAAACCCGCACCTTCCCGACAGCCGTCCCTGCCCCACGCTCCGGCCAGTCCTCTGCCCACAGCAGCCCACACGCCGGGGATGGAGCCAACAACCCTCACCCCGTGCTGGGCAACTTGGTAATAATTCAGCAAACATTCATGTTTGCCTTTTAAACTCCAAGCCCTTTGCTTTTTTTTTTTTTTTTTATCCACTTCCCCTCTCCCAGCTCCTCCTGCACCCAGCTCTTCTCAATATCAGTGTCAGCACCAAGCCCAACCCAGCCCGTGCCAGCACTCCGAGACCACCAGGGCATTTGAGCTGACAACAGGATTTGCTTTGCCAACAATACTCTGCCATGTTTTAGGGTCGCCAGAGCAAGGAGCCTTCAGGGAAATCCCTGAAGGGCACCAGGCATCAGATGGCAGCGGCAGTGCCATCCGACCTGCAGGCATTTCCTGAACACCACCACCTGCTCCGCGCAGCCTGCAGTCCCCAGCAGCAACGGGCTCGCTTTCTCCAGAGGTGCAAGGAGCTGGGAGCAGCTGGCAGTTACCCCCACGGGAGGCAGAAAAACTCCGAGAATACTTATTTTTCCACAGGAGATAAGGAAGCGCTCCCTTTCTGTCACTCACAGGCATCCATCCACAACTCGGCTACGGATGGAAGAGCAGAGTCCAGTGGTCTGAGAGCTGGGATCGCTTCCAGCTCTGCCACGGGGGCTCTGCCGTGGAGCCCAGACAAATCTCTTCCTCTCTTTATACCACCAGCTCCCGTCTGCAGCACAGACACCGCTATTAATACACCTACCGGGGGGCTGCGCGCAGGCGTTTGCTCATAATCATAAAGCACTTTGCAGCTCAAAGATAAACACGCCGTCGCCGGTTGGCATCCAGCAGGCGGGAGGGCAAGGCTGCCTCCGCCAGCGGGACTGAGGGTTCCCCCCAGGGTTTCCCCCCGGGAGAGGAGGGTGCCTGTGAGGCTGGCCAGGCAGCAGGCACGGCGCACGGGAGCCGCTTGCCAGCCCTCTGGCCGACGCCGTCGCGCTCCATCAGCTGACCTCGGCCACTAACCACTGGCCTGACAAGTGGCCAACTGGCTCGCGAGGGAGAAATCTTCCAGCAGCAGCTCTCTGGGGCTCAGCCCGATCGCCCAACGGGATGGTTTTGACTGAAATCCATCAGCTGGAGGCCTCCATCTTTTGGGATCTAAATCCCAAGCCATCAGCACGAAAAAACACCCACCCAGGGAGGGCAGCCCCGTCCCTGCTCATGCACAGGGAGCTCAGGCAGACCTGGGCACCTCCCAATGCATGTCGGGGGAAAAACACTGGAAACACCATTTCAAACTCAGTAGAAGACACTCTGGATTGGTGGCATTTCTGCTGACCAACACATTAAACCCAACAGTGGCAGAGAGCACTTAGAGCCTCCTGAATGAATGGAGGAGAGGATGAGTAATACTAGATCTCTAGGTGTCTTCACATGAGGAATAGTCTCCAGCCTGGCCTTTCAGAGAGCAGCATCTCCCATCACACCACCCAGTTGCCTGCACAGACACACAAGTGGTCACAGGCAATGCCACTCTCCCAAAAGCCAAGGCCTCTGAGATCCTCCCAGCCCTTCTGGTGCCAGCAGGAGCACTGAGCAGGGCCCACACCAAACGCTGGGAAGGCAGAGCCATAAAGCAGTGCCTTATTTCTGTGCTTCATGACTCAGGCTCCAGGGAGATGCCATGCTGCCTCACTCCAGATGCCTCAGCCAACTCCACCAAGGTCCCCCTTTGCTGTCCACACCAACATCCCCAGGCATCCAACCACTGCTCCACATCCCCATCCATCTTCAGCTGGTGATTCCCCCCCACCCATGAGCAGCTCGGCCACACAGAGAGCGGCCGATCCCCAGCCCGGTTCCCCTGAAGCAGCACATGGTACCTTTGGGCTGGGAGTTGTACACTGCAAACATGTTGATTGCCACAAGCTGGAGCATGCGGGTGGTTCCGATGGGAGGGGGGCTGTGCTGCAGCAGGACCTGGAACTCCCTCAGGACCTCCTCCGCCACCGCAGGGAAGGTCTCCATCCTGCAGACAGAGAGAGAGAGAGTCTGTAGAGCGCAGGTTATGCCGCAGGGCGGTCGGTCGGCACAGCTCGCTCAGTGTCACGTCTCCTGAGGAAAGGGGGATGCCCTGGGGTGTCGTCTCCCACCCAGGAGCCATGGGGAACGAAGGTGCAGGCTGCAACGGAGGCAGCTGAAGCCTTCACTTAGAGAGGGCAGCGAGGGATTGCTCTGTGACCGACAGGCAGCATTCCTTTGGCAGGAAAACACGGCCTTTATGAGTCATTTCTGACCAACCATTTTTTTCTACTGACTTCTACCAATCTGGGAGGGGTGCCAAGAGGCCAGCAGCTCACTTGGACCAGGAGCAGCCCATGGGACTCCCGAGAAACCCAGGCTACAGCAAACTGCACACACTGGTGCCACATTGCGGATGTGGCAATTCCAGTGCGTTGAACACCGGCCAGAACGTGCTTCCTCCAGAAGAACGGGGCAGGATGGGATCCCATGGCACCAAGCCCCATCCCCCCTCAGGCTACACGCTGTGATTGAGCCCCTAAAACTTCATCACTTAAGAAGCCCACAGGGCTGGGACTCGCAGACTAATGACTGGCCTCATCTGGCTGCTGGAAACGTCAAAGCTGGAGCAGGTCCCTGCAGCACACAGGGCTGCTGTCGCTCATCAGGACACAGCAGCCAGCGGCTGCACTGCCACGGCCGGGGACGGGGTGGGCTTTCAACACCTCTCACGAGCACCCATGGAAATCTGATGCATTTATCCTACTCTTCATCAGGCATCGCTGAGGGAATTAGCTGAGGTTACTTATCAGAGCAGTTGGGTCCTCAGCAACCACCCAACCCAAGTGGGGTCAAAAACTGAACTGATTGCAATGAAGAGCACAGTCAGTTCACAAAAATGACTGAGACGTGGTTGCCCACAACAGCCCTCCCAAAGAAAGCCCTCACCTGGTATCCCACGAGGACAACTTTATAACCAACAATTTGCCAAAAATAGTTTCCAACTATTGAGGGGGAGAAGAAGGGGAGGTCCTCCCATCCCATTACCTCTTCTGCTGAGCTTGCTGTGTTACTTCTTGCTCCTACGCTAGAAAAAGCCACAGCCAGACCCAGCAAGAACGAGTATCTGTCTCACAGCAAGTGCCCGCTCCAGGTATCAGTGACATCGCACCACTGTGCCCACACGGGAGCCAAAACCTGCAGGGGGTGAGGCATCTGGAGCCAGGGCAGGCAACCTCAGGGGCCTCCATAGCAATTTCCTCTATCTTCCCCTGCGAGATTCAGATCTTGTGATATCAGCACGCTGCAGCCTGGATTAGCAAGCCACTTCTGGTAACCCACATGGGCAATTCTGCCGGGCTTCCCCAACAGACTTTCAGGACAGTAATAGGCTCTATTTTTAAAATCAGAAATGCCTTTCTTCTTAACCATATTTCACGGATGCCTTTCAACAACCAGTTCTGCCTAGCAGCAGGGGCACCCTCACCCCTGGCACTGTTTGCTGGAGCACTTCAAAGTCTCTCTTACCTTCCCACAAACACGGGTTGTAACAAACAGACCCCTTGTACTCTGTAGCTGTGCAGAACGGAGCAGCTCCGCCGGTACAAAAGCACTGCTCCCCCTGGAAGAGGCAGTTTCCCTGGATTTGGGGCACAGCCAGGGAATTAGAACATACTGATTGCTTCTAAAGACTTCCTAATTTTGAGAAATCTCAGACCACATCCAGCATATCCAGCAACATCCTCCTAGGGCAGACAGGACGCTGGGGATGGAGGAGCCCTTTGCAGGATGGGTTGTTAGTGAGGAGATGAAGATTATTGCCATGGAATAACAACAAGAAGGAGTGAGGGCTTCCTCAGCCCCGCCAGCTGTGCTTTGATACCGCAGCACATCTGGAACGGCGTGTAGTAACCCCACTGAGCTCAGAACCAGCAGGTCAGGAACAGAGCGGAAGCTTTTAATAAATTACTTACCTGTGGTTTTAGGAGAAAAAAAGAAAAAGGATTCCAATTAGGGCAACATCATCTTTTCCATACCTTTTACAGATAAATCACTGAAGATCCTGCCCAAAGAGGACTCAGCTATTCCTCACCTTTTACCTATTTTAAGCGCGGAAGCTGTTTAGCAGGGCTGGACGATTTTCTCTTCCTGTGTCATGGTATTACTTTCTAGTTCCCTTCTAAGTACTTCAGGGGATATCGTACCATTAAACATACTTGGGTTTTCTAAATGACTGTCCTGGGAAGCAACTGCCTCAAACGCTGCATCTTAATTTCACAAAGGTCTCAGGAGCCAAATGTGCAAGCAATCTCTGCAACATCCCCATTAATCCCCCTGCTGGCACGCGTTCAACCGGAGCTCGGCCGTGAGCGCGGCCCCTCCGAGCCAACGACCAGCAGCTCCCCGGATGCTTTGCCCTCCGGCACAGACACGCTGTAGTTACCAAACCTTTCACGGGCTCTTCTTGTAGCTTTTCTCCTCTTTTCTGCGGGCAGGAGGACATCTAGATCTGGCTCCTCGCTGCAGGCCAGCCCGCTGCCCGCAAGCAGATAATCAGTGCCTTGTGACTCAGGGAGAGATCAACAGCACTGGCAGTGAGGGAGCTGATTGCTCTCCTCCTCGCCCTCAGACAATCAGAGCTCCAACAAATTGGCCAGCACAGCTCCTGCTTCCCGTTGCTTTACGGAGGGTCCAAAATCAAGCACGTGTCACTGCCTGACTGGCCACCCTGGCTGAGGCTGCGTGGCAGGGTCGGTGTGTCCTGCGCTGCTGTGCTTTCCGGGAGGGACAGGGGACAGCCCCAGGGGCAAGGAACTGAGTGAATCTGAGTGTGCATCTTGAGTGAAACTGTGGGAAACTGAGGGAACGGTGCAACTGAGTGAAAAACCAACAGTGGGGAAAAGATGCCACTTTCCATCCACTCTACCTTTCCTTAAGTGGCCCAGAAAGGTCTCTCAGCCCTGTAACTCGTAGCTATTAGTTCCACAAGAGAGTAAAGGAGCCAACAGAGCTCATGCGACTCCATCTGCCTACAAGGCACTGGCAGGCTCAAGCAGAGAGCACCGACCAAGCCAGGGACCATCCAAACCCACGCGAGGTCCCACCACAACAGCCGCCCCGTCAACAGACAGCAAGGGCCAGCCTGGACCTGGAGTGGGGGAAGCTCCAAGGGAAGCCCCTCGCTGCGAGCCTGAGCCCTGCTCTCTGGGTCAGAAGGGTGTCCCCCAGGCTGGGATCTCAGCCCAGACCTGTATCAGGCTTGCTTTGCTTGGAGGGTAGCTGTTCAATTACTTGAAACCAGTTTCTGACAGACGTTGCCGAGGGCACTTTGGATAACCCCATCCCCACAGCCCGGGCAGCTCTCAGCTACGAGGCTTTCACCGAAATGGCAGCGAGGAGACGAAGGGCAAGGCTTGTCTTGACACGCTCTGGACGGCAGCTTTCAGCCACTGTGTGGTTCTGCCTCGATGGCTTTGTGCTCCTCGCAGGCAACAGCCACTGAGAGGCCACCAGAGCCACCTCTCTTCTGGCTAAGAGTGGGGGGAAATGGGGAGGGGGGGCAAAACCAGAAATTAAGGGGGACAGAGCGTGGTTAGGGGGTGGGAGAGAGAAAAAAAGCCATTAGTCCCTCCTGTGTGAGTTGTGTGGTTGAGCTCAGCTTCTGCCAGAGGGTCCCGGTGCACAGGCAGGACCAGACCTTGAGGTGGGGGAAGAAAGAGCCCAAACAATAACCAGTGTGGATGGGAGGGCGGGTAAGGAGAATAAGAACCAGGAGGCTAGGCCTGCAAGAATTCACACCCTGTGCCCTCAGCTCCAAACACAGCTTAGTTGCTAACAATATTAAATTCCAAAAAGACTTGTAATGTAGGAAAATAAAATAAACATCCTGCACACTTACCCAATCCTGGTAAACAGCTTCCCATGGGCATGGAGAAAACTGAGGATGAACCTTTTGTTCAGCTGCATGGGAAAAAAAAAAAAAAAAAAAAAAA
>NW_015090977.1:2655778-2672973 GCF_001431845.1 Calidris pugnax | reverse complement strand
CTCTGACCTGCATCTCCTGTTCTTGGACAGAAAGGGGACCTCATTGTAGAGGAAGAAATTTTTTTTTGCGTGGAAGGAAAAAAAAAAAAAAAAAAAAAAAAAAAGAGAGAGGAGAAAACAATTAAACTCTCTCCGATTTCCTGTGAATTAAGAATGTCCCCAGTGACAGAAGAACCTGGCCTGGATGTTGGGGGTGGCACTGGAGATGGGAACCAAATGGACATGCCCAAACTCTTACAAACATCATGCACTCAGGCACAGGCAAGTGCCAAACAGCTGGAGCTGGAGCTGGGAGAGGCGATGGAGACACAGCACCCTCTGCCGGGTCCTGGGCTCCCTCGCAGGGCCACCAGCTCGGGGGGGACACCAGCCCGGGGTGTCCCAACCCGGGGAAGCTCTGGGGGGGCAGCTCTGGCCCCAAAGGTTCCTCCATCGCACCCCTCCATCATGAAGCACAGCCGAAGGGCTCATGCAAAAGGAGCGTCCCCACGCCCCAAGGCAGCCTTTCCCACCAATGGGGAAAATAAAAATATAATTAAATAAATAAACAACCAACAGAAGCAACTTGTTCCGTGCTCCGCAATTGCGGCAGAGGCTGAACAGCCTCTGGTCAAGGCGGAGAGGGAGCGGGATGTCCTCCCCTCCAGTGCTTTTCTGCAGAGAAGCCAACACAGCGAGTTCAGCAGCAAAGCCAGGAGCACTCGTTTGTGCCCTGCTGGGAGCAGTTTGCAGAAGCGAGGGGGGTTTGGGGGTGATGCTGCACCCCTTTGTTTAACTCCAGCCTTAAGCAGTTACAGGGAGGGAGCTTGTGATCAAATCTATTAGAAAAAAAAAAGCCCCTGAAAGCCTGCAGCAGCGATGCTGCTACTGAACTGCCGGAGTTAACATGGAGCTAAGGGGACAGAGGGGGAGCCGGCTGGAGCATATGGTGTGAAGGCAGCTTCCTGCCCTCCTTAGGTCCAGTAACAGCAAAGCCTGACTTGAATAATTACTTACTACTGCTCTAAGCCACCTCTGCTCGCTCAGCAGAGCTCTGGGCTTTCCCAGTCCTTATCTAAAAAGCTTTGAAGAAGGCTGCGGGGTGGGTAAGTAGTCACTTTGCCCGGCCCTGGAGGTGGTTGTGTCACGCTAGGAGGAGAGGACTGGCCTCGCTCTTACCTTTTCCATGGCAAGAGGCTTTTCCTCTCGCACCCGCGCGCCTGCACAGCCTCAGCGCGCTGAGAAAAGCCAGGCCCCGAGCCCCACGCGGGGAGATGCTGACCAGGAGCGACCCAGTCCCAGCACCGCCGCTGGGCTCCCATTCCCACATCATTTTTATATCTTGAACCCCTTTATAAAGGTCATTGATGCCACTTCCATTCACAGGGGCAGCGAGGACAAGGTTGCCGGGGTCAGGGCTGTGACAATGCCCGGCCAGGATCACGCAAGAGGGTGTGAGATGCCACCAGCCTGTGCTTCCAGGCAGCACCGAGCTGCCCATCAGGTCCAGCTGCAAGGGGACAGTTATCAGGGACGGTCCCAGCTACTGGCACTGCCTCCCACCCTCCTTTGCTCGACCCCATGACTTATGCCAGCCGCTCGGCGAGGTGAGATTGCTGGTTAGGTGTAATTAACCCGGGCTGCGTTCCCCGAGGACCCATGCAGGAGAATGATGCCCTGCTGCAGAGTCGCTCCTGGGCCATGTGCGAGTTTAAACATAAAACCTGTCTCATAAAACAAGCCAGACCAATTAAACTGGCCCCCGCAGCAAGGGGTTCTTGCTTACTCACTATTTTACGGCTGCCCTAAAGAGCCCTTTCCACTGGAACTCGACTTTATTTGCCACCATTTTATTAACTCTGCAGATGAAACCCAGAGGAGACTGGGGAATACTGGGACAGCACAGCAAAGCCCTTATTCGCCCTGCCAGCAAATTTTGGACATAGACACTTCTCCACCATCCTCCTTAGGACACCAAGGGAACTGAGAGCTTGAAAGCGTTAGCATATTTATTTCTTCTCAGGCAACAGCTTGTTGGAGGTAGGAAGCTGGTTTGTGACCAGCTCCGTGGCTCCAGCTGCAATCACAGACCCTCACCCACCTCTCCTGGGAAGCCTATTGCAATGCTGGTTGGGCACTGCTCATGGGAGAAAGAAGAAATTGGGGCAGAAGTTTGTTTTTCCCCAAGGCTTGCATTCACCCACAGCCCCGGGAGTGCTCACCCTGCAGTCCCCACACCCCTTTACTGGCAGCGGGGGAGTACCAAAACTCCCCACCTTGAATGGAAAGTGACGCCTGCACCCAGCGGGGACGTGCCCAGAGCGTTCCCACAGAGATGTCTGGCTCTGGGAGGGCTCACCAGGACCTTGGCTTCGCCCCCATCTTCTCAGAGCACTCTCAGCCCCTTCACTTGCAATCCCAAGGACTAACCAGTTACGCTCCACAGGAACCAGTGCTGAACTGGGTCATAGTGCGCATCTATATATTTATACAGGATACCTGCCTCGAGGAAAGAAGCACGTTTCATACCTCTTGGCAACTTAAGCGTGAACCCAGCAAGCCCAGGCAGAGACCTGTGTGCCCCAGTGCTGTGGCATCTCAACCAGGCACCTCTCACGCTTCTTTCACCACTTTTTCTCTCACAGCCTCAAGGTTTTGATGAGCTCATCACTTAACTTTGGACCTTTCATCTCCGAGTTCAAGCTAAGGCCAGGGGCTGCTTTGACTGGGCTTTTCTCTGAATGACTCTTTCTCTAGTGACTCACCTGTCCCTCAGTCTCCAGGAGCCCTCCCTGCTCCTCCCGTCAAACGCCGCTTCTCACGGCAAGAGGGAAACAGTGACTTCCACCGAGCGGCCGGGCTTCAGGGCAGGGAGGAGGAAGTCCCATCACCTGCTGTTCTGCATTTGCAGGGCGGAGAGGAACACTTCCCCAAAGTTCTACCAGCCTCCTCGCTACCCTGACGGTGCTCGCATGGGACTGGCAAACTCCTCGCCTTCATCCCACTCACTGTGCCATCCAAGGGTCAGGTCCCTCTGGGGGTTTCCTGAAAACAGTCCTCGTGCCAATATCAGGATGCCAAGGGAAGACAGGGCTCCCTGCACACCCACATCACTGCCCTTTGAAGCTGGGGAACCAAATTTGGCTGGTCCCAGTCAGTCATTTGAGAAGAGCCCACCAAGTAAGGCTTATACAACAACAAAACTATGTCAAAAAATGGATTTTGGCCCTTCCAGTCGAAAAGCGGGCATCACAGATATGGAAGTTATGAGCATATAGTGAAGGCATTAGTTATAAAAACAAACCAGCTGTCAAGAAGAAGAAGGGGTCCCTGCACACAGTAGTGCCTGAAGCTGAAAACAGCTGTTTCGGCTGTCATGAGTCAGCATGTGCAGACAGACTAAATCCACCTGGGAAGAGGCAACCTCACCAGAGGAAGCAGCCCACTGCTGCTCGGGGAGCATTCACACACCGCACCGCCAACCAAACTGGATTTGTTACCATGGAAGAAGTCAACAGTGACTAACAACTTCTCGCGGAGCGGCTAAGCGCAGAGAGATAGCAACGGCCCTGGAACAGCCAGCTCAAATCAGCGGGAGGCCACGAGGAGTAACATCCTGACAACACACAGACCAGAGGTGGTGAGACAGCTTCAGGAAAGGTTTGTCGTGTCTTGAGCCAGAAAAGAAGAAAGCAAGACCCAACCTCAAGAGACCATGCACTGACCAAAAAGAGTTGAAAACGGCGCCTCCCACCCCAGCACAGAAAGGCTGGAAATGCCACTGGGGAGTGCAGGAAAAGGAACTGGGCTGGGAAGTGGAGCTGCCACGCTTGAACCCAGAGCAGACCCATTTGGCTCAGTGTGAGGAGCACACAGAGCTTTGGCACCTGAGCATCAGTCCCAGCTGTGAAGGAGGCACCAAATAAGGGAAGGATTCTGGAGCGGTGACTCCTGGGGAAAAAGCATTTCAAGTTAAAAATTGTTACTTCAGGTTTGGAAGTAAATTTCAGGATCTGGTCTTTATCAAGTGAGGCAAACTTTCTTCAACATCAGCAAAGCATCTGCGGAGCAGAAAGCGGTGTCAGAGTCAAAATAGGCTGCAAAAGACAAGTCCATTAATCAAGAGACCAGATGCAAAACTGCCTGTAACAAATGCGCTGTCTCCACTGGAGTGGAAGGACTGGAGCACAGCGGGACGTTCTCCTGAGTCTAGGGGTCTCCTCAGTGACAAGGGGTTGGGATACAGACCACAGAGCCACATAGCTCCGCTCCAAAACACGTACCACGCTCATCCCAAATATTTGCAGGGTTTCTTGGGCAGCCAGGCTTTTCCAGGCACAGCTTCCTTGCTGAGAACTGCGTGAAGTAACATCCAGGCACCCAAACCATGCCATACTCTCCCTCCCAGCTCAAGGGCTAGATATACCACATTGATTATTAAGATTATTCCTCTCTTCTGCAGGCAGCTCCTTTCCACCACCCAGTCCAACAGCCACAGGGCGCCCTGTACCTCCCCTGGGGACAGCCTTACAAATACCAGCCCGAGCCTTTATCCCTCACCATCCCAAAGCTGCAAGGCACAGCCCTGTCTGCTGTTTTCCAGGGCAGTATCTCACTGAAATAACAAGGAGCACTAACACAGAGCTTCCCAAAAAGCCCAAGATGCTGCAGTGGGCTCGACTGGCGAGAAACCGAGAGGAGGTTTTGGCTGTTACAGGTGCAACTGCAACAAAGCGCTGGCGGAAAGTGCTTTGGGCAAATGGCTACCTACATAAAAGAGACAAGACAAAAAGGCTATTAAGATTGTCTGGCATTTTTGCAGAATTTACAAGACACCCACAGAGCTGTGGGCAAATTCCAGCTGGGCTAATTACCATAATCACTCCTCTCCATACACCACCTGCAACCACAAATGGGTACTGAGCTCGCCTCGGCCGCCTCTTGCCACGTGTCCTACTGCAGGTTTCTGTTTAGCAGTCACAACATCCTGCCCTGAAATGGATTAATTTCTGTAGCATTAGAAGCAATTCCAGTGAGAATCCTGATACTTAACATCAGACACCGCACAAACGTAAAATCCAATTTGCTATGACATGGAAGAAAGAGGGAACCCTGATGTATTGTGGCCTTGAGGCATAGAAAATTCATTTCCAGGTAAAGAGACCTTGAGATGCTCCTGCAGCTTCCTGATCTTTTGGGCTGCAGCAGCTCCAGGACACATCTCACAGCTCTAAGAGTTGCAAGTCAGTAACCCAGCAACAGAGGAAGAGGCATTTAGGAAGTTCCCCCAGCAAAACCAACCAGCTTTTGATTTTTCCCTTCATCATTGCAGGGAGCAGGTGAGGTGAGAAACACAAGCAAGAAAATTGTGTGCTTTACTAAGTAAGAATCAAGCCGTGGTAACTTTACTGGCTCCGAAACAAACATCTGACCTATAAACAAATTTAACATTATCTACTAACGTATTTACAAGTAGAACTTTCAATTTAAGGAAAACATGTCAAGTAGAATATTTATATGCACGTTATTTCCTTTGCAACCAAACTTTTATCTGAGTTTGGTTTCTATAAATTAGTAATAAGCAACATTCTTGAAAAAAAAATATCATCAAATAGATTAAAAACTGATCAAGTAATCTCTTAAAAAGCAGCATTCTTCAGGGACACTCACTAAACCATGGAAAGCGGTTGGTAGAGACTCATTAGCAACGTTTTTAATCAATGATCTGAAAGCAAATTCTGCTGTCAAACTGCCTGTGACACGAAGACGAGCGGAGCATTAAGTAACGACGGCTACTGCGCGTTCACAAAAACTTGATCATCATCGCTTCAAAATCTGGGGGTTTCCAGCATCAAACGTCGCGTTGCGCATCTGGGGTCATGTAAAATTAAGTATTCCGGGAGAAAGTGCCCGAGGCAGCTTCTCCAGAAAGGCTCTAGGGACTACAGAGGCCAAATTCCCAACGCAATGTCCAGTAAAAAGGGTTAACACATCCCTTGGACACGAAAGCAGCGAGCAGGCACCGGACAGCGGAGTTACAGCTATATACGGCGCTGGCGAGGCTGACACTGAAATACTGCGTCCAGTTCTAGTGCCCTTATTTTTAAAAAAAGATGCTGAAGAAACTGGAAAGGCTCCAAAAACCGGCCATAAAAGTGATTCAAAGGCTAGAGACGATGTCTCGCAGTGAAACAAAAAAAAAAAACCCAACCAACAAACGTTAAAATGGCTTAATCTGTTTAGTGTATCAAAAAAATATTAAGACTGGGAGGCGATTGGATTGCGGGGTGCAAAGTGTCTTCGTGGTGCTTAAGGGCTCTTTACGCTCCGCAGAATAGCAAAGCACGAGAACAAACTGGAAAGATTTCTTCTGGAAATAAGGTAGAAGCGTTTCAGAACCAGCGCAATTATCACTGGAATGAACTCCCCAGGAAAAGGGTGGATTCTCAAGACTGGATGTCTTTCTGGAAGTTTTGCTTTAGCCAAACACAAGTTATTTGGCTTCGCAAAGGAGTAGCAGGGTGAAATTTAAGGACCTGTGATATACAGGAGATCAGACTAGATGATCTAATGGTCCCTGCTGGCCATAAACTCGATGAATCTATGCAAACATGCCAGAGAGCCCTCCGCTGAGATATCAAGTTAACTTTCAACACAAAACTTTTCACAAATTGGCTCCGGTGCTGCAGGTCGTTCAGGATACAAGCTCAGCTCTTCAAGGCTGCATCTGGTTAAGCATTGGAAGGGAGATGACCCAGGGAGAGCCGTTCTTTGTCCAGCAGGTAAAGGAGGAGGCCACGTGCTGTGCACTGAAGCAGCCCCAAGCAGCAAAAAGCAGCTTAGACTCAAGCACAACTGTTTGCCAGGAGTAAAGAGCATTCCCTTCCTGCGATAGAAAACCAACACCAAGAAACGTGTGATGAGTCCTGGTCACAAGAGATCTCCTGTCGATGTAGCTCAGGGTGTTGTCAGCCTTCTTCACTGCTCCGGAGGAGATTATTTGTGGGGTTAAAGCACAAAGGAGAGAGATAATATGAGAAATTAAGAAAGGTGAAGACTGAAGAGATCTAACCCTGAAAGGCTTAGGATGGAGTTAGGCCAACAGAGAAGACATTTGGACAACAGGCTGAGCAGAGACGGAGCCTTCCAGGAGGATGAGAGCATCATCGCACGCAATCCTCACGCTCCCGCTCTCCGACAGGGATAACGGCAGCCCGTGCCCCACGTTCCCAAAACCTGGAGGTAGTTGTCCCCTCAGCTGCATTCCTGGAGCATTTCTGGAGCCTTCACTCCTACCTGAGCAGTGTAACACAGGGCACGAGGGCATCTCCCTCTCCACTTTGACTCACACAGCAATGAAATCTGCTGGGGAGGAAGAGTAGAGCCAAGGACAGAGGAAATGACACAGATTCCAGCAGGTTCCACTCCCTGATCCTCCGGAAGGAAGTTTCTTTCCTAATACCCACCTCCACAGTGGATACGAAGCCCGTCTGGAAATGGCTCATTCAACACCAAAGAGAAACAAACATTCCCCATGGCAGAATTAAGAGGTTTGGCTCTGGAATATGAGATGCCCATCCCAAAAAGCGTACAACAGACAGCAGAAAAAGTTGGCGTGGGCCAACTTCAGACAAAGATCAAGGTTAGACTAACACACACACACACACAAAAAAAAAAAAAGCTCAAGAGAAATCACTGTCTACAGCCTTCGCCCTGCTCTGGGAAATTTCCCAACCCTGCTATTAGGCATTTTACTTCCTTTACCTCTACTGCCAATTCTGGCAGTATTCTCGTGTGAAGCGCAAACTCTCCCTTCCTCAAATCACCCTGCAGTGCCTGGGATCATCAAACCCGCTGCCACGAGAAAGGACTAATGTGCAGCAGCAGGAGGGGGTTTGGTTACACACAAATCCCTGGCTGATCAGCACCAGCAGGAGAGGAAATGAGGAAAGAGTGACTGACAGGGAAAGGGGGTTTCTGGATGATTGTACTTGGTTTTAGAGTATGAGAAGCTTGTTGGAACTTGAAGTCTCGCCCCCCTCTCTCCCTCTCCCCTCACCACAGCCTCTCTGAGCACTGGGATATAGCCGAGCCCCTCACACAGGCATAAGTCATTCGTGTCCTTGTAGTGCTCCCACCTCTGATCCACCACGTTACTTCTACACACATTAGCACCAGATGCCTGTCACCGGAAGGAGAACATGTCGGTGTCTCTCCCGTTCAAGTAACATTAGTCCCTGCCTTGTTCTTCACAGTTAAATAAAACCACCAACATAGTCTAAAAAGAAAAGACCAAAAAAAATAAAAAAATAAAATAAAAAAAAAATCAGCACCAACTTCTGGAAAGTCTTACCGATAGCTTAGCCTTCACTTTCTGGGTAGTGACAAAAGGTCAAGCTGCTGTGCTGGAAAGCAAGATGTGGGTTCTACACGACAGGCGTGCAGAGGCTAAATCAGTAACCAGGCTCTGCGAGCTCGGCCGAGCTCTGGCAGCTTGAGAGGAGCAGCACTGAGCATCCACAGAACATCACGAGCCCGGACAAGGTGCGACAGCGTTTCTGCTTGGATAATTAATGCAGAAACTGCAGCTGAGAAGGTTTTTTTTACTTTAAAATGCTGCTAATAAAGAAAAAATGAATTTATTAAAGAAGTATAGAGAGGGTGCACAAGTGGTGGGCAAAAAAAAACCAGTGCTAAGCTGCATGGCTGAATGTCACGTCTCAAACCCAGAGAGGCTAGAAGTGCGGTTTTAGTGTTTAACCAGTTTCAACTGCAGCCTGGCACTCTTTTACTTCCTCTGCAGAGAAGTCTTCTCACTGCTAGGGGGAAAGAAACCAACCTTACCACGCGAAACCAAACGGCTAGAGTAAAAATAAAGCCCCAAGGTGGTTTGGTGACCGAGGTCACATTAGGAGGCGGAGGGGTTGCAGGGCTGGGGAAAGCACTCAGAAATACTTACGCTGCCAACCGAGAAAGAGATTACAGAAAAGAAGGTAGGGCAGAGAATTAACACGAGTCCAGCAGTAAAGAGGCTGAGAAGGCTCTTTCACACGCCACCAGCTCCCCCATGCTCAAAACAGTTTGTAAACCGTTTCCTAAACACAAAGGAAAAAAACCCCAGACCTAGTCCTGACCTCCACGAATGAGTAACCAAACCCAACAGCTTCCTGCAAGCTTGCAGGAGCGAGGGAAGGAGACGGCCGGGGCAGGACAGAGGGAATTCCAGGTTTCTCCCTCTCAAGTCTTGCTTCAGGCACAAAAATCAAGGATGTAACATCTCTTGCTGCTTTTTCACGTGGGTGGTGGATAAAGGAGAGAAATAAGGAAGGGCAGCCTCTAGCTGATTGCTAGTACCTAACATTCCCCCCCTGCAGTGAGATTCTCTGCTTGTTTTTGTGCCGCGGGGGAGGCCCAGCAGTGGCTTGCACTGCAAAGGTGGGGATCGAATACAAGCAGCAGGCTGGAGGGGAAGCACTGCCTTCCCTTAACAGCGAGGGCAGACCATAATGCAACAGACCACAGGCGGGATCACTCACGTCAAATACTCGAGAGCACCTAACCCTAGGGGAGACAAACTTCCTGACTGAACACAAACCACCTTCCTGTAACACGGGGCCGATGGCAGCCTGATCCAAGGCCTTGCTGAGAGACCTTGTGTATATCCCACTGCCGGCTCCTGCGCTGAGAAGAGCCGAGGGGATACTCCCTTGCACGTTCCCTCCCTTTGGGGACACACCTACGTCACGGCTCTGGTGTGGTTCAGATGTTTAACAGGCGTGAGAAATGGCTTCAGCAGAAAAGCTGGCTGGGCACCTCCAAGTAGTGGTTTCCGTTCCCTCCACGCTCTGCACCGGCGTAGGGTGTTGGGTAAAAAAACCCTGAAAGCAAGCAAGAGTCAGTACAGGCGTCCAGGGCATCGTGTGCAGGCTGGAGGGTTACCTTTTTGGGGAGTCGTGTCCCAGCAGCAGGGAGAAGGTGGGCATGACTGCGCTGTCACACCACCCATCTAAACCATCAGCACAGCCTCGGCTGCCCGGATTTATTTTCCAGATTACAGACTCCTAAAAAAGGACCACGTTGAGCACTTTGCCCACCTGACACCATGGAGGTAGTAAACGAGGGAGCCCTGTACTTCAGCCAGCAGGGATTACTCATTAAGAGTCTGCATGGAAGAGGAAAGATTAAGCCTCATCTTCCACTGCCCCAAGAAGAAGCACCCAACCATACTGGCAGTGCAGAAAAATCCTCCCGGCAGCAGACTCAGGGGCAGACACCCCAAAAAAAAAAATCAATAAATTTCCTAAGCAGCCTCTTATCCACGCATCTGTATGGAAGAATGGCCATCGCTATAGCGAAGCATCGTTTCCCATTTTGGCTGTCCCTTATTTCTTGTCGTGTGTAATGGAAAAGATTTAAAGGTAAGAAAAGAGCTGAGCGTGAGGGAGCCGCTGTGAGTAAACAGGTGGGTGCCTCAGTGGTATGTTCTCACCAGCAAGGTTGGGCCACACTCACAGATTCTCAGCTCACACCACAACAGCCTGTTGACAAACCAGATGCTCCGAGGACCGCAGGGAGTGACAAAAAGGCAACCCCAACTCTGAACACAGGTGACCACCTCCCCTGTGTGTGACTGGCCCGAGTAGAGAACAGGCTGATGGAGCAAAACAGCCAAGAAACCCCCACCAAAACTGCTACTAGACTAACGTGAGGTTTTATCCCACTGCTCCCTAGAAGGACCCCTCTCCAGATGCAGAGCCCCAGACACAGCTCCCTCAGAGGAAAAACTCCACCGACTGAAAGCAGCCAGAAGGAGCCAACCCAGTCACCCCAGTGGCTGCTGCCCAAGAGGAACAAACGCAGAAGGAAAAACGGATGTGAAACATGCAGGAGCTGATGAAGACAGTGACCTTTTTCCCACTAAGGACACGTGGCCTCTGTTGAAGCAGCCCAAAAGTGCCTTCTCCAGCCTTGGACCACAGCTGGGCTGCAGAAGTGTAAGTGGACACAGCATCATAGTGCACAGGTGAGGCAGGCAAACTCAGAAATAAAACTAAGCAAGGAAGAAGAACTGAGAAAGACTGAAGGTGAGAATACTTGGAGATGCCACATCTCAGAAAGAAACAAAGCAGAGCAGGTTGTGAAGACAGTCCCAACCAGGCAGGTAAGTTCCCAGGGAGGTGAATCCTGACCTAGAGGGAAACAAGCAGGACAGGTCTCACAACCTCCCCTGCTTTGAGAGACAGTGCAGAGGACCATTTCCCTGCGTGCGTGGCACACATCTCACTTTCTAGGACTTGGGAGATGAAAGGAGATGAAGGGGTCCAAAAGACCTACTACTCATCTGAAAGAAAATATAAAAAACCACCCAAATACAATATACAAAAAAGTGCCCAAGGATACGCACTGCTTACAGCTCCAACACTGCCACTCTGTCCCCTGGTACTTACACCCATTACCAGCCCAGAGTGACACCTGAACGTATAAAAAGCTTCCAAAGAAGAGCACAGCAGGCAATAAAGAAGAAACACAGAAGTACAAAACCTTCAATATTCAGTCTACTGAAAGAACTTTGTCTTCTTGGTCTTGGTAGACCTCCTGGTAGTATTTACTGCTCACCTGTGGAAATCCTGATGCACTGCCTATGCTCCCTGCTGCTGAGAAGAAAGCCTGCATAAAGAAATGGAGGTTAAAACCTGCTCTGAGCTTCAGAGATGATCATTCCACTGCCGTTTCTCTGCTATTGCAAAGGGGTTGTTGCTCCATGGGCACTGAGCACGAGGGTAACGCAACCCTTCTGTCCCTAACCAACAGGCTGGGGGAAAATGGGAAGGATCCTGCAGCTGAGGAACAGGGCTGAGACAGCAGATATTGACACTGGCCTTAGCTTCCCAAAGAGCTTTTTGGGTGGCCCTACCAAACTTTTGATGGCTCTACAAGATTGACCTCTCACAAAGAGGTTAGGAGACTTAATTCTTTAATGATGCTAAAGTATTCAGACATCTGGAGAGAAGTATTATTCAATTAACTGTTGTGCCAAGGGAAAAACTCTCTTCCCTAATCTTAGCTGGAGCTATGGAGTAATCTTTATTAGTGCATGCACGCTGCGTGATAACACAGGGAAGTATCTACTGCAGAGCACAGGCAGCAGGCAATAACAACTGTGGGAACCTTAACTCAGCATTTCCTGACAGGGGTGATTAAAATCTCAAACTCAGTGTAATATTAACACTTTCTCAAGAGGCTGACAGCACATTTGCCCTGTTTGCTTTACCAATTCACAGTCTGCGCACTAAGCTGCATATGGTACTATCAGATTTAGGGTTGATTATATATAGACTCATGGCAAATGAAACCAGTGGCGGAGAAGAAATGGCAGAGACTCGGCTCTACAACTCACTGTGCCCTATCTGTATGGGTTTTTTAAAAAATCAATACAGCTGCTCATTGGTTCAGTCTCTTTGTTTGCATTTCTTATTGGAATCCCACCCAAAGTGACTTGATGTTGTCACACAAGCAGGGCACCGGGTCAGCCTGAACTCTCCTGCCACTGCACACCTAGAAACATGCAAAGTATAACAGACCACATAGAACAGCCATTCACAGAGTGAAACCCCAAAACGCTGCGGGCACAACGGACAAAACCCTAAGCACAAAACAGCCAGGCTGCAACCCAAACATCTTCAACTCTCTTAGAAACTGTCCCATGCCCTCTGTGCCAGCAGTGCCAAATCCAGTTACTGCAGAAGGGGCCAAAGGAGATGCAGCCCCTCAGCACGGCCAGATGGTACGTCCTTCCAGTTCTGCATCTTCCTAGAAAACACGATGTAGCAAACTGTGAAAGAAGCAGCTATGCCAAACCTCTACCTAAACACACAGGGCCGAGGCAAACTGCCAGCTCTGCGTGCCACCTTCCCGTGTCACAGCAGCGGTGTGAAGCTGGCCTTCTGCACAGTCACCATCACGCTTTACTAGCTCCATACAGCTGGCTCCCAACCCTGAAATAAAGTAATGATGTTTGCGTCTTTGTCCAGGGCTACGGGAGGGGAAAAATAAAGTCAGCACTGAGAAGAGACGCGCGAGCATGTGCTGAGCAGACTCTCTGCTCGCCGATGGGGACAGCACACACATCATCAGGTCCTGGGAGAGCAATCGTTCAGCATCTCCCTGCCGAGCCTGCCACCACACAGGACTGGCACTTAACTGCCTGCACAGTGAAAAAAGGGACCCCTGAGGATAGAAAACATCCCAAATCAATTTCTTGTCACCTGTGAAACATCCAGCATCTCCACAGTAAAAACACCAGCCGCCTTTGGTTTGGACTGGGTTTGAAACAACAGCCTCCGTTTGAAGGGCAGAAGGAGCCTCTCTCCCACACTTATACCCAGTACGTGTCCAGAGCCATCAGCGTCTATATATGTGGTTTAAATTTGCTTCTGGAAGCTGAACATTCCACCCTTTAAAATTCCCTTCTCTGGCCCAGAAACAGCTGCCATAAAGACTGATGCCCAAGGAGCTATCTGCAGAGCACAGCTCTCAGTACAAACGAGAGAATGCAGCTCAGCCTTTTCAAGGGCTAAAGCTGCCACGGAAGGGACCCAAGGCAGCGATGACATAGTTTAGACTCATTTCCCCAAAATGACATGTAAGCACTGGCACACGTTCCCTGGGAGAAGAGCTGGGGGACGTGGGGCAGAGGCTCTGCCAGGATGCGGGCTGCTGCCTGTCCCTGGCGCAGGCAGGGCCCTTCCGAGGCCAAACAGTGCCACACAGTGGCAACACACCGACCACTCCACTCCTTTTCGGGAGAAGGAGCTGCAAATCACCCTGAGATGCTGCAAGGAAGAAGGTTAAGAGGCTATAGTTTCAAGGAGCAAGGACTCCACAGCTTCCCCAAGAGCTGCTGTCTTTATCCAGCCCCCACCTTCACAGCACGGGAGCTCTGGCAGCGACGCAGATTAAAAGGTTTCATTTTGGTGACACGGCCACGGCACAGCCCCACGAGCAGTTGTGCCAACACAAGTGGAGTGGCTGCACCACGGCAGCCACAGACAGCCCCAGTACAAATATCCCAAACCTGTGCCCTCGGCCCCCCTTGCCCTTTCACCATCCTATTTCTGATCACGCGGCCCCTCGGTACAAGCGGGAAAAGCTTTCCACGAGCCAACATTTCAAAGAGATGAAGAAATCACAGATTAATGGTAGTAATCAGCCACACAATCTGTACAGGCACCGCCAGCAACCTGCACTTCAGAGAGCACAGCCCCTCCGTGGAACAGACCCAGGGCAAGCTCAAGCAAACAGTGCTGCTCGATAAACAAGCCGACATGGCTGCCCCCAGCTTTGCTAGAGGTTACACATGGGAGCGCTGACACGGAGCAGCTCCCAGCACCTCCAAAACACTCACAGCATCTTATGGCAAAGCATCTTCATCAATGATTTATGGAGAGGCTAAAGCTTGGCACGTTCCTTTCAATGATGCCGAAGAAGCAAAGGTCTCCAGAAGAGAAGCTGAGGAGAGGGAAAACAACCAAGGGCAGTAACGTCTTAAAAATGCTGCAGCTCTGTGCCAGAGCTTATCTCTCAAAGCTCCAAGACTTCACCCCAGTTCCACCCAGCTGAAGTCACAAACTAGTTATAAAAGCGCAATCGTATCGGCGAAGCTCCGGGCCCCGCCGTCTGCAGAGAAGGTCTTCCCAGCTCTGCTAAACTCACATCCTTAACAGCCATTTTAGGACAGGCAGCCCAGAGCTCCCTGGCAAGTTCCCTCGCGAGCCGCATGTGCCAAAGGAGCGCAAGGATTCCTGGAGGATGAGCTCCCAACCACCACTGCCTTCGCCTGCATTCCTGTGCCTGACAAACAGGGCTCACTCGGGCTCCTCTTGCAAGGTACAGAGCTCGAACAGACTCAGGAGAGAGTCTTACTCTCTCTTAGTCAACTATTTTTTTCATCCTTGCAAAAGAAAGGCACCGGTCCAGCCTCTCAGCAGAGCAAGTAATGCAAATATGACACCTACACTGGAAATTAAACCCACCGTTTTCACATTCCCAGTGCAAAGCTCCGATCATCTGGCACTGGGACAAGTGACCCACTTCCAGAACAAGCCTCAGAGCTGACAGGGTCACCGTTAACCCTGGTCTTCAGCATCTGACCTCATTTCCCACCGGCAACCTCACCCAAGTCAGAGCCCTCAGCAGAGGCATTTTACAGCATCTTCTGCTTGTGCCTCTCCTATTCCGTATCGGCCACGCCAGCGCACGCTGCCAAGAAACGGATGGTAACAACATGCCTTAAACATGAGAGGCACGAGGTCACCAGCTCCTCAGCCTGACCCAGGCACAGCTCCCATAGGGGAAGCCAAAACACTGGAAAATTTAGCAACAGGAAAGCAAAACAGATCCAGTGTCATTCCACTGCATTCCAAACACATGACACCAAAGCCAACTGCTGCCTCCTGCAGTACTCACGTCGCTGGGGCTGAGGTTCCCAAGCCCGTTGTCCTGCTCAGAATCCCTGCCAGATTCGTGGCCCTGGGAGGAGCGGGGGTGGGAAGGATGGATCCAGATCTCCAGCCGCGTGGCATCATCTCCAACTTGTCGCAATGTGGACTTTTTGCCCTTCCCCCGGCGGCTGGGGCTCAGATCCAGCACCTGATGTTTCCTCTGCTCCATCTGCTCAGCCTGGGCAGACACCAGAGATTCAGATCACCCAGGGATCAAAGTTCAGGAAAAGTACATAACTGACATGGAGAACTTAACACTTCCCCCTGCTTCAGAACCACAGCAACTCCCTGACAGGTCCAGAATTTGGTTTCTGACACTACAGGACACTGCAGGTGAGAGGTTTTCAACTCCAACTGCCTTGGGACAAGAGAGTTGTGTCCAGTCCCAGCAGTGCGTGACAGCCAGTGTGCTGTACCTTTGAACTTGGGGTGACCCTCTGGGGCACAGAGGGACTGCAGCCTCTCTTGTCCACCCCCATAGATGTGGGGCAACGATCATGCTGCAAACCACAGTAACCAACAGCTCTTGCTGAGCTTGGCTGTTTTACAGTTTGTGACCCAGAAAGGAGAGATTCAGCTGTCCAAACAACCCCCAAAACAGGAGAGGAGAGGCAGGAACCACCACCACCATCATTCCAAAGGCTGTGTCTTTCATCTGACTCCCAATGGGGAATTTGTTAGAAGTTGAGAAGCGGTGACTCCAAGTCCAAAAGCCACCATCACCCTTGTCTCTGGGTCACAGCTCTCCAGCACCAGCAGCATCCTACAGCCCAGCTCCAAGACTCACCTTGCGCTTTGTCTCTTCAAACAGGCTCATGAGGCTCTCCTTGGCCGTGAGGATGGGGTTGCTGGCTGCCAGACTGCGCATGTAATAGTAGACAGCATCCAGCTTTCTCCTCTGCAAAAACACAACCAGACTCAGAGCTGCCACTCCTTCTGGGGCATTTTGGGCAAAGCCTCCACATACTTCACCGTCCCCGTCTCTCAATACACGTACCCTCTCCCTCCACACTGCCTGGAACAGACAGACCTGCTGAAAACCAGTTTTTATGCTACCAAGACACACAGACATGTGGGGTTTTGCCCACATGCTGCTGGCCTTATAGGCCACCACAGAGGACAGGACACTTTGCTGTTCCAAGCCCCACACCAGGAGCCAGAAAGGTTGTTCCCAGCCACGAAGGAAATGTTCTTCTGAACCCTGCAGCTTTCAAAGACTCTGCTTTAAACCAACACCTTTTAGCATTGCGAACAGGCAGATCCCTCCCAGCCCCTGTGTCCCAGCCTGATGCTTCCATTATCTGCTGTCAAAGCTTTCTTGAAGCAAATTTTCCTGTGTGGCTGGAGCATCCAGCAAAACTGAAACCTAAGGAAGTCATGTGTGGACGTCGCTTAAACCAGTGCCCACAGGTTCAATGAAGACACGGCAAACAGAAACAGCATCCTCATGACACCACGGGTCTTGAGCATAAAGATCTCATGCAAAACTTCAAACACAACCCACTTTTAAAACATCTGCACTCTCAAAAGCCCACAGAACAGTCCCCAAAATGCCGATAGCCTGAGGGAGTAGCGTGTATCTAACAAAGCTGCCTGAGGCCACAGCAGCTGGAGCCCACACAGCACATCCTGCCATCAGCTTTTTTCTTTTTAAAAAAAAAAAAAAAAAAAAAAAAAAAAACACATCTGGGAGCACTGCCCTAAACAATGCCTTTC
>NW_015090977.1:2647115-2654652 GCF_001431845.1 Calidris pugnax | reverse complement strand
AAAAAAAAAAAAAAAAAAAAAGAAAAAACACATCTGGGAGCACTGCCCTAAACAATGCCTTTCTCCAGCAGATGGAATCTCACAGCCACCCCAGAGGCTCTCCCTACGCTTGCTACATCCGTGCGCGATAAGCATCTTACCGTGTAGATGGCCAGAAGCGCCAGCTGGTTGTAGGGGCGCCCGTTTTTGGGAGCAATTTGCTGAGCTTTCAGGTACCAGCTGAGGAAGGGAAGAACAAGAGAGAAAGAGTTACTGAAAGGACATCAAAGGTTGCTTTCCTTGCTGTTAAGGGCACAGAATTGCTCTGGCAGTGTTGGCAGTCCTGGCCCTTCGCACAAGTGCCCTCTGCCTGCAAAAGGGTGCACAGGCAGCGAGCCTGGACCCGCCTGGGGAGGCAGATGGGGCACAGGACAGGAGAGAGGACAGATACAGCTGCAGAAGGAAAAGTTCTTGGCTCAGCCTGAAGCCAGACCCAGCAAACGCTGTCCCCCATGCAGCCTCAGGCAGGGAAAACAGGCTACTCAGGGAACATTTCTCCCTCAGTCCCCTTTTTCACTCCGCAGCAGCTGGGACCAAATCCTTCTTGTCACTTAGAAAATTTTGGAAATTTTCAAGAGACGTAATCACCCCAAAAGAAGAGGCACCCATTCAATGGCAGTCCATTCACCCCTCCATTCTCCTATTTCCCCTCAATTGTACTATCCACCCTCCAGTTTATATCATGCCACACAGATCCAGCGACACTGTTCAGACACATCATGAACCCACCACGCTCCCCCCAGCCTCCCTGAGACACACTCCATAATATCCACAGACCCCAAAACAGCTTTCCCTGCCCTGTCCTCCTAACCTCCATCGATTTCAGGGCTCCATCTCCCACGCTGGGCTCACCTGCCCCCCACCACTGCTCTTTGCTCAAGAAAAAAATATCAGGAAAGCAAGTCCTGATGCAGTCAGAACATAGGGAACTGCTCCTGGCTGAAAAGCTACCAAAAAATATAACAGCCCTTCTGCCAGCCCCAACAGCCCAAACCCTCCCTGCTGCAGGATCAGCACAGGACAACTGCAACCACAATACAAGACAGAGGCGTGGAAAGACTCCTTTGGCTAGAGGCAAGTTAAAGCTTGAAATGATCCCTTGGAGAGAAAGGAATAGCTCAGCGCCACAGCGAAGAACACGATACCTGCGCGCCTTCCCGTAGTTCGCGGTGTCGTTTGCTTGTTCTCTGTATCTGCAGATGTCCCCTTGACAAATCATGCACCTCTGAGCGCTGATCAGGGCGTACTTCACCTGGAAAGAAGCATTCAGGACATCACGTGGGACCCGCGCAGCGTCGGTTCCACCTGCAGACCCAGCGAGCACACGGGGGCTGCAGAGAGCTAAGAGGAGGTCACCGACACACTGAAGGTCTCACAAAAGGGCAGCAGAATGAAATGACAAGGCTCCGTGGCACTGGTTCAGAATTTGCAAGGGCAAGCCAATCCCCTAAACACCTCCTTCTCTTACAACAATGCCCCATCTCTCTCCAGAAGAGAGTTGTTCAGTCCATGACCAATTTGAGGACAGCTGTTAGGCAAAGGCATCTCTCTGGGAATGGAGCTGGGCTAAAATATCCCTTTCCAGCTGTCCCTCACACCTGCACTCACAGCTCAGGGCAACGGGCTGTCAAGTGTCAGGGAGGCAGCGGAACTGTTAGCTTTCCTTCTTCATTATTCTGGATCCCACAGAGAGAAATAAGAGATGTTCAATACCTAAGGCAAAGCCAGGGTACCTTTGGACACTTCTTTGCCTTTATTAGCCCTGGTCACAGACCTGGTACAAAAAGATTCGCTCTTTGCAAAGGAAGCTGAGAAATGTTAATCCACCAGAGTTGGTTCAACAAGTTCTGCAAACGTAGTGACATCTGTTCAGAGTACAGCTGCCCACCTCTTGGCAAGGGCAGCACATTGAGTTCAGCATGTTGCATACCATTAACAGGATGAGAAGTCTCCAGGAGGGAGCCAACCTACCATTTTCCTCAGAGGCTTGCTGCGGATGGCCATCCCGTCCATATAGTCCTCTAGCTTGAACTGGTATGACACCTGCAGCTTCTGGAGTAGGCCATCAAAAAAACAAGAGCCCTGCAAAACACACACGTACTCGGATAGTACAATCTTTCTGATGACAAGCATGAAATTACCACACTATCCCTGCCACACACAAGGAAGAAGGTCTCCCTCCCTGAGGTCTGGGCTGTTTGTCTTCAGAAAACAACAAGGAGGTCAGGAGAAAACCTTGGAGGTTTTCAAGACTGACGCAATCTAGTGTTTGAGGAGTCCTGCTCTGAGCAGGACGTTGGACTAAAGCCCTCCAGCAGTCCCTTCCCACCAACCTAATTCTATAAAACACACCCTCTTGGATCTGCCAGCCTACCTTCTGCAAAGAGTAAACTGAGCAGCACAGATTAATGGCATGACTTTTAAGTAAATTTCATAAAGATGGCACAAACACCTGCAGGAATGCTTCTGTCTATTTCCACCTCAGGGCACTCATTTCATTTTAGCTTAAATCAATTTCTGATTAACATAAACCACACCAAAACAAGCCTAGTTTAAACTGTAACCATTTAAACTGGACCTACACCTGGACCTATACTAAACCATAACCTGAGCATTCTCCTTGTACAAGGATGGCCTAAGGCACACAAAGATACGAACAGGATCGAGAAGGCTGGTTGCCCAGTTACACCACCCCAGTATAACCAGCAGCCAATCCCACCCAAAGGTTTAGTGGATTTTGGGGATGTTTCTCTCTTCTCACCTCATCCAGAAGCTGGAGCAGTTTGTTTCGAATTTCTTGGGCGTTTTCCCCCTGAGGGTCCTTGAGAAGCTGCCGGAATTTCTCAATCACCTGGTAAAAGGCGTTCTTCCACAACAGCTGGTCCACGTTCTGGGTATCGGAGAACTCGATATCCATCAGGATGCACCTTTCGTACAGCTGCAGCATCTCCACCCTACGGCGAAACACAACCAGCCATCATCAACACAACAGCAAGTGCCCAGCACGGGCCTGAGCTGCCAGGGAACATCTGCTGAGGCACCTGCTGCTTCTCATCCAGCCAACAAACACAAGATCTCAGCAGCACAGAACGCTCCGGCAAATCAATGCTTCCACACAGGTTCCTCTGGGCCATAAAGCACAAAGTCTGGCTGCTACGAGCCAGGAACAAACACCAGGAGAAGCAAAGAGGTGGGAAAGGTGTTGTTATATTAAAATGAACCCCACCTCCCCTTCCATCCAACCAAAATACACAGCAGAAATAGAAAGCCTGATTCCACAAAAATGAATGAGAGCTCAGAGTGTCACACCTGAAGGAAATAAACCCTCAGAGTCCTAGAAATCACACTTCCCTCACCAGTTACCTACAGCCTTGCCTGGATGCTGGAGAATTCCTCCTCTGAATATAATCAAATAGTTGCAGGCTAGAAAAAACTCCACAATATGTGGAGTTTATGGAAAAGGGGATCCTCAGCTGTTGCTGCCTTGGCAGCCTTATCCTTTGCAATGCTTGGAGCCCTACAAAAAACTGTACAACAGCATAGATGGTAAAGCCTGGAGTGAAGCCAGATGGCAATGCCTGGAAGAGCCCACAGAGTAAGAGAAGGATGCAAGGTTCCCATGCAGAGCATGGATCAGCTGCCCTACCCCAAACCCTGCACACACGCTTGGACAGCACAAACACTGACCAAGAGAACCAGCACTTGCATCCAAGAGCCCCAACACAGCTCCATAGACAGGCTGGCAGCACGCACTCACACACAGGCAGGAGACACACCGAGATGGATGGACACTGCCCACAGGGATGGAGTCAACCCTGCCTACAGTCCCAGGGCAGTGGGGGCTTCACACGGGCCACAGCAGCACTATGCAGTCCTTCCTCTCCCTCCAGACAACAGCTCTGGGTGACCTTGACACCTTGAGAGACCTGAAATTTCCAGTGCTGCTTCAAGCATGGAGACATCCCACCCTGTGGTCTACAACACAAGTCCCCAAAACAAAGAGCAAGCCCTGAAATGAGCTCACCTGCTAGATTTGATGCTGGTCAGCTCTGGAAATAGGTCCCCAGAGACACAAAGATCACAAATAAACATGCAAGATGCCAAGTAGAAACTTGCTACAGCCATGTTAACTACCTACTAGAGTACCAGTGTCATTTCCCACTCGCTGGTGTCACCAGGCTACTCCTACTGGACCACCACATGTCACAGCATTGAGTGGTGTCAAGAGCTAAACTGCCTGGTGCTTGAAAGGCACCATCACTGTTACCCAGGAACCCAAGCAAGCACAAGCTGACAGTGGCTGCCCCTGAAGCTGACAATGCAAATCAGACAGCAGATAACTGAGGACAGGTAAGAAAGCAGAAGTCAGCCAGCAAATACTGAAAGCACGTGAGAGCGCTGGAACTGAGAGAGACCAGCTCCAGCGAGAGCAAGAAGAACCCAAAAGTGGGTGCTCCTCCTGCTCCATCACATCACCGAGATGCAGGCACGGCATTCCACAACCACAAGAAGCCACAGCTCAGCTCCCAGCCCAGGCAAATGATATCTTCACCCACAGTTTCCTTCCGATACCCACACACCACTGGCACATGACAAACAGTCCCAGCACATCAAAAGCTAGCGAGCCACTGCCCCATCTCCCAGTCTCCGAGACATCAATGTCTCCAGTATAGCAGATCCCCAAGGAGACACGGTTCTCTGGATAACAGTTCTGGGAGCAGTTCACCCTGGAAAGGTCTCAGTCACACATCCCTTTACAGCACGGCCACAAACCTCAGCTGGGCCATCTTCTCCAGCCCCTCTGGGCTGATGCGGTCTCTGGAAAGCAGATTGCTGAGCTGCTGCTCCTGGTTCCCAGCCTCACGGAGGAGTTTGCTGAGCTCCTGCTGCTGCATGTTCCGCATCTGCTGCTCCATCTCAGGACTCAGAGGAGTCGGGGGGAGTGGGCCGCACAAGTACTGCCCAGCCTGGCCAGGGTAGGCAGGGTAATAGGCTCCTGGGTACACACCATTGCTTGGAGCCATAGGATACTGCAAGGGGTACCCACCATAAGGATACTGGGGGCCTTGACCAGAGGCCCGAGGGTAATAATAGGGGTTGTCGGAGTTTTGGAACTTATAATAGGACGTCTGGGCCTGGCGGGCTTCCCCCCAGGTGGGGCTCACTTCATCGTCAGTGTCTAAAAAGTGAAGCTGAGCAGTCTGGCTCTTCAGGGCAGGTTTTTGGTCCGGGTTGTTGGGGTCCCACAGCCGGCGAGCGGTGCCGCCTCGGCCCCTGCTTCGGGGGCCTTTACTCCCAGCCCCACCGAGCAGGAGTCGGGGCCCAGGGTGAGTGGGTTCGGGGGAGCCCGCGGTGCTGGCAGAGAGGTCTGTGTTAGCAGGCAGGAACAGAATCCCACGGCCCCTCCCTTGGGGTTCTCTGCTCTGGCTCCTCGCCTCCAAAGCCTCTGAGTCATTGCAACTAACAAACGCCTTCAAGGGCTTTTTTTTATCTGTATCTGTCAGACTGATATCCCTGCTCATAGTCTTGCTGTCAAATGTGACTCGAAACGGTCCCTTGGCTTCCCTGCCGTTGCTGCTCCACTCGCTCTCGCTCCTAGAAGCTCGACTCTGCTCTGAACGCTTTTTCTTGTCCGAATTCCTGCTGGAGATGTATGCTTCTGCCTCGTCAATTCTGTCGTCGTCCAAGGAGTCGGTAGAGGATGCAGAGAGCTGCTTCCTAGGACGTATTCTTTCTCTGGCGCGCTCCTGCCGCCTCTCCACCCCGTCCACGAGCGGGGCTCCATCGACACTGTTGTTGCTTCCAGCTGAGCTCGTGCTGCAGGTGCGGTACCGGCTCCGCCGCTTGTCAGAGCGGGAGTAGCGTTTGGTAGAGCCCAGCTTCCCCTGCATCACCTCGTCGCTCGTCCTCCTGATCCTGTCGCTTCGCTCCGTTCTTCTTCCTTTTTCACCCCTAGAGGCTTTCACTCCTTCCCCGGCCTGGCTCCCCTCTCTATCCTCCTTGCTTGACTTGGTTTTCCTGTTGTTGTCTTTTCCAGCACCTTTCTCAGTCTTTTCATCTCTCTCGACTTTCAGCTGCTCCATCTTACTGGTGACCTCCTCGGTAGCTGACCGTAAGGCCGGCTCTTTAGCAGCTGAATGCAGGCGTTTCCCAGGTTGGTAGATCTGCTGGTCCGGCTTCTTGGTTCTCCTGGTGGTCTTGGGACACCACTCATCCGGAGCGGGTTGCTTGGACAAGTTCTCCTGGCTCTGAAGACCACCTTTAGTCTCCACCTCTTCATTTTCCTGCGAAGGACCATTCTGCTTGGAGCTGTCACTTTTGCTGAAATCCTCCACGACCGGAGCCTCTCCTCTCGAAGGGCCTTTGTCGCTGGGACTTTCGTCCTCAGCTCTGCTCCTCTCCTTCTCCGAGGCCTCAGGCTTTGGTGGAGGGAGTTTGCTCCTCAGCCGAGAGAGACCAGGCTTGTAAATTTCTAGGTCTGGGCGCCTGTTGTCCTTGCGGTGCCTCGGCTCCTTCACTTCTTTCATGTTTTCTGGGGGAAAAAGAGAGAGAAGAAAGTTACTCCCACCAAAAACCAGCCAGAGACAATCAAAAAAAAAAAAAAGAAAAAAAGTACCATGTCAAATATTCAAGGAGAAATATTAAGCAAAGAGCCTAACACCTTCAGGGCAGGTCCAAGAGAACAGGTCTGAAATTCACCGACGGGGCTTACAGGAAATGACAGGGCAAGAGTAGGAAATGAGAAAGTACAACAAAAGCTGCTCAAACCCTTGGCCTGACTTAGACAAACACATCCCGCAACCGTTTTGGCCTCAAAGAGCCAGCAAGCTGTGAAATTGACAGCCACGGCAGCACCACGCACCGCTCCACCGCTCACAGGCAAGCACCGCACACAAAGTTTTGGCGTTACAGGTTTCAGCAGCGGCTGTTGGTGCAGGAGGAGCCTTTCCCAACAGCCCCCTGCTCCGCCAGCACCTCCTTGGAGCCAAAGATGCGTTTTTACCCCTCACTCACAACCCGGTAACGTTTCTCTGCTCCTCGCTGTAACTGTATTTACACAAAAACTCGTTAGAGAGCACAAGGCGGGCGATGTATAATTAAGAGGTTTCACCAAGCCGGGCTGTTCCACGTTGTATTCCCTCAACTTTTTTCCTCTCCTCAGCCCCTCGCACCAGCCCGCGCCACCCAAGGAGGAAACCGCCACCGGGGGCCGGTAGGAAGGTCCCGGGGGGTTGGGGGGCGCAGGGACCGACCTGACCCCAAAGCAAAGCCGCACCGGCTGCCTCTGCCCTCCCCGGTCGGCCCCTGCTCCCCGCCTTTGCGTGCTCTCACCCCGGCAACAACCGTGTCCGGGGCGACGCGGCGGCCCCCACCGAGGGGCCGGGCCCGCCCCCGGGCAGGTGCCGCTGAGGGGAGTTTGAGGGGGAGAAAGCCCTAAGAAGCAACAATCACCCCCCGGGCTCCCACCGCCGGGCCCCGCCGCCCCCTCACCTCTCCC
>NW_015090977.1:2627186-2647105 GCF_001431845.1 Calidris pugnax | reverse complement strand
GCGGGACGGGCGGACGGCGGCCGCGCAGGGCCAAAAAGCCTCGGCGTCGCGCATGCGCGTTCGGTGCTCGGGGCGGTGCCGCGCACATGGCGGCGCTGGGCGAGGTGCGGGCGGCGGAGCGGCGGCTGGCCGGGCGGCTGCACACAACGCCGCTCCTCACCTGCCGGGGGCTGGACCGCCTGGCCGGGCGGCGGCTGCTCTTCAAGTGCGAGCTCTTCCAGAGGACCGGCTCCTTCAAGGTGCGGGGGGGAGCGCGGCGGCGGCGCCACCGCACGGCCCCCGAGGACGAAGGTCACTTCTTGAAGCAGAAAAACTCGCTTTTTGCTGGCACCCAGCAGGGGAGACACGGCTTCTGCCACCCTGAGACACTGGAAGAGGTTGCCCAGAGAAGCTGTGGATGCCCGATCCCTGGGGGTGTTCAAGGCCAGGCTGGATGGGGCTTCAGGCAACCTGGTCCGGTGGGAGGTGTCCCTGCCCAGGGGAATGAGATGGTCTTTAAGGTCCCTTTCATCCCAAACCATTCTACTATTCCATGACATTCCCCACCTCACCCCCAGAGCCCGGCACAGCTCCGGGGTAGTGGCACTGAGGGTGCTGCTCTCTCCTTCCAGATCCGTGGTGCCCTCAACGCCGTCAGGAGCCTCGTGGAGGAAAGCCAGAGGGCTGGGAAGGAGCTTCCCCAGGCAGTGGTGACACACAGCAGTGGGAATCACGGCCAGGCACTCGCCTGTGCTGCTCAGGCAGAAGGTAACACATACCCCAAGCTCCAGCTCCCTCCCAGAGAGCAGCCAGGCAGCTCCAGACACCCAGCTTGGTCCCCCCTGGAGATAAGCAGGGGTGTCCCTCACCTGAGCGGGCACAGACACGTCGCTCCTGCAGCTCTAATGGGCTGCTTGTGGCTTTGTGGCTGTTGATTTGCCTCCAGGGATTCCTGCCTACGTCGTGGTGCCCCACACAGCCCCGCGCTGTAAGCAAGATGCCATCCGCGCCTACGGTGCCACACTGGTGCCCTGCGAGCCCAGTGATGAGGTATGGCACATGGGGATCAGCCAGGGACAGGGGCCAGCCGGGCTGAGAGGTAACCATCTGCACTCTTTCCCTTAGTCCAGAGCCGAGACAGCAGCTCGTGTAGTGCAGGAGACAGGAGGAGTCATGGTGCACCCCAACCAAGAGCCAGCGGTGATCGCAGGGCAAGGCACCATCGCCCTGGAGGTGCTGGAGCAGGTGAGGGCAACACACAGCAAAAAAAGGGGGTACCCAAGGTGCCAGAAGTACTCATGCTTCCTTTCTGCACAGGCACCCGAGGTAAACGCCGTGGTGGTTCCTGTGGGAGGCGGAGGAATGATTGCAGGAATGGCAATTGCCATCAAGGTAGGCAACAGCTTCTGCAGGAAGCGATGGCAGCGGCTTTTCTCGTTAGAAACGGAGAGAAATCTCCGGTGGCCGGGGTCTGCGGGGCAGCAGCATGGCCTACACACTGCAACAGGGGACAGGCACGCACCAGTTTACACCAAGAGGCTCCTCCTGCTCTCTGCAGGCTTTGAGACCAGACGTGAAAGTGTTTGCAGCCGAGCCACGCAACGCAGACGACTGTTACCAGTCCAAGGTAAGAGGGGAACTGACCCCCAACCTTCACCCGCCGGACACCATCGCGGACGCGGTTAAAACCAGCATTGGACCGACCACGTGGCCCATCATCAGGGATTTGGTTGATGATGTCCTGACAGTCTCAGAGGAAGAAATCAAGGTAAACACTCCCAGGCTCCCTTCTCAGGGTAGCTGCCAGCAGGCAGCTGCCTCCAGCCACCCTCCGCCCCTCCACTCTCACCCCTCCGCCCTCTCAGGGCAGCGCAAGCCCCTGTGCACAATCACAGCTGTGCGACACCCACACTGTCTGTCTCCAGCTGGAAAAGGCTGGCGGAAGCTCTGGGAAGGGGGAGCAGAGCGCTGCAGAGAGACGTGCCCTCCCCAGCCCCGGAGCAGCCTGGACTCTCTGCTGGGGATGACAGCTGCTGCTCTGTCCCGACAGCGAGCAACGCGGCTGGTGTGGGAAAGGATGAAGCTGCTGGTGGAGCCAACAGCGGGTGTGGGAGTGGCGGCCGCGCTCTCGGAGCGGTTCCAGGAGGTCCCCCGGGAAGTGGAGAACGTTTGCGTCGTGCTGTGCGGGGGAAACGTGGACCTGAGCTCCCTGACCTGGCTCACAGACCTCCCTGGGAAAGCGGAATGAGAGCGGAGCCACGTCTCAAGTGGCAGGAACCTCGCTCTGAGTTTGGACAGTCTGGTTTTGTGCACTACGAAAAACAGATAAACAACCCCCAAAACGGTTGAAAGTTTTTTTTTGTGGAGGGATAAGGGAAGCTGGTGTTGGTTTCTACAGCACAGAGCTGCTTGGTTCCAAATCAAAGGGCGGCTTCGGGGGGGGGCCTGGAAGCAAAATGCACCCTGTTCTCCCTTCCCCAGCTGCTCTGGGACAGACCTCCCACGAGCTGCCCTCAATCACTTCTCCAGCTGCTACTTCACCTTTCTTTCTCAGCGTCACCACTAACTTCCAGCAAACTCCTACCCTTGAGACAGCAAAACCCCCACCGCTACGGCAGGGCACAAGGAAAAGACACAGCCCCAGTGGGCCAAGGGGTTCACAACAGAAGGGGTGCACACAGTGTCCCCTCCACAGCCAGACACCACCAAGACACAGGCCCTTAGATGTTTTTTTTAAAACATTTTCCATTAAAATAAATAGATGTAGCTGGTACCTGAGCAGCAGCTGGTGAGACAGCCGCCCCTGTACAGACCCCAGCAGTAACACGTCCGAGACATCAGTGCTGTCCTCGCTGTGCAGTGGCTGAGAGCAGCATCCGAGGAGCTAAGGCACAAACTGCATCAGCCACACTGGAGACTTATTCCATTTCCACCTCCTGCACGGACAGCGCGCTCTCGTTCCTCACCCACGGCACGGGCTCTGGAACGTGGGGATCAAAAGTCCATTTAGGAAAAACGCGCTTGTAAAGGTTCAGCAGCACCGTGTCCTGGGACTTTAGCTGTCCATCAAAGTGGCACTTCATGTGACCGTGGGTCCCTAAGCAGAAAGCAGAACATGCCATTAGCTGTCTCTCCTGCCCAGGAGGACCACATCCTGCCCAACACGGCAGAGATAAAGACAGGACCAAACCTACCTAACGGCTCCTTGATGTGTCCTCTACGACCCCACTTTGTTCTCAGCTCCACTGGCTTGAACCACATCACATCCTCTGGAGATCAGAACACGAAAGACAGGTAAGAAACAGCCTTTGCTGCACCAACACAAGAGCTTTGCCAAGGGCAGGAGCTCTGCTTCCACATCCCCTCTTCCCAACACACAGAGACGGGCCATACCTCTGCTAAAGAACATGTATCGCACGACAGCCGTCTTGGTAAAGATCTTGAAAGGGTGGCCACTGAGCACCAGCCGCTTGATGACGATTCTGTCTGGGTCCACGGAGAGCAGAGAACCCGTGGCAATGAGGTCATGCATTCCTGCAAGGAAGAGTCACTAATGAACTGGGGCAGCGACACAGAAGGTCCCTCCATCACCTCCTGCCCCACCTCAACCCCCTTCCCCAAATGGTTCCAGGTCCAGAGCAACCCCACAGCAGGGACAGACAAAGGTGCCAGTGATACTGGGGATGGAAATGCAATAATCTTCTCAAATAGTATGAAGGGGACAGCTTTTTCCAAGTCTTATTTTCTGGAGTATACTTTTAAGTGCGGCATAGGAACAGCCTATTAATATTTCTTTATCAGACCCCACTTCCTCTGCACTTACCAACTTACCGTTACTTCTCTGTTTAAAAAGAAGCACCGAGGCAGGAGGGAAAGTGATGGGAGCGTAAACAGTCACCACCAGGGCAGCGTCCGGGCGCAGGAAACGCTCCAGCTTGTGTTTATCAGCTAGGACAGAACAGCAACGATCAGGTTCAGGCCAACAGCAGTCCTCAGAGCTCTGGGACACCCCATTGAGCCCATTCTTCCCCGGCCAACAGGTTTTTGTGCTTTAGGAAACAGGTGACAAACACCCCTCCTCTGCTGGCACAGACTATCTGAGAAGGAAGGTGATCCTCAGAGCTACCAGGTCACTGTGTGGAGCTTGCCACCACCTTACCCGGACCAGTGAGCCACCTTGCCCAAGCCCTTCCACTCCCCACCATTTAGTGCCTCCCCTGGAAGCCTCAGAGCCTAGAAGTGAGTCTTCAGAAGAGTCCTTCAGCCAGGTTCAGACACCACGGCTAAGACATCACAGGCTTCCTGCCCTAGAAACCCCAGCCCAACCTCCTGGCACCCCAACCAGTCCCTCACAAACCTGAGGTGTGCTGGGAGAACAGGGGGGATGCTCGGAACCGCCTGAACCCACAGTGAAAGATCAGCTCCTCCTTTGCCTTCACTGGTTCACTGTTGCTCGGATGCCGCCGCACCAGGAAATTCAACACGGACATCTGCAGGAGAGACAGCACTGTGAGGAGGTGACAGCAGGGCTGGCACATGGTGGCCAGAGCAGAAAGCAGTGGGACACCGAGGCAGGGACAAAGCCCTTGAGAGTGGCTTCCCTAAAGACTGCTGCTCACCACTGCGGACACCTCAGCCAGGCTCAGCCTAAACACCCCCGGCACCTTCAGCCCGCTCTGACCCAAGGGAAGGTCCTACTTTGAAACCTAGGGGAGATTTCAGCCCTCTCCCTCTCCCAGAACCTCTCCAACCCACGCAGCCTGAAGGAATCAGACAAGGAGCTGCACACCTACAAGCTACCACCAGGGCCACACTTGGTTACCTTTTGTTCGTGGGGAAGCAGTGAGAACAGGACTAGGGGCTTCCCTTCTTTGAAGCTCTCCATCACTGAGACAGGGACATTGCAGATGTGAAGTGTAACGTACCAGCCAACCTGCCGAGAGAGGGTCGGTTGTTAATACTTGGCTCAACAGAAAAGTGTCAGAAGTAACATCTGCCTGGATTAGAGAGGGAATCCAGGAGAACGGTATCATCTGAACTCATGGCTTCATGCTAAGAACCAGCTGGGCCGAAAAGATCCACCAGCCACCTCCCTGACAAGTCTTTCCTACTGGGAGTAAGGGAACACAGCAGGGAAAAAGAACAGCAAGAGAAAAGGGTGCTACCGAGGCTCCTTCAGTCTCCTCTTTCTCTATTTGCCGGAAGATGTTCTTTCTGGTCCGGGAGAAGTCCTGGAACTGGAAAATCCTGGCATAATCCCTTGGGAGATTCTCTTTGGGGTCCCATGGAGAAGTTCGGAAGCTCTTCAGCCCCCTGTACTTCTGGAACCTAAAGGACAGATAACAGAAATGACAAACTACTTCACCAGTCAAGGTGTGTGGCCAGCACCTTCTGTGGTCTGCAGGGACACACATCTTCAGAGATGGCAAAGGGAGCAAAGCAAACATTAGCCCTCAGAAAAGATCTTAGCGCAGAGAACACTGGAAGCAGCAGCCAAGACTCCAAACAACCTACCCTTGCATCAGGGCTCTGCCATCCTCCTCCCTTTCCCAGGTCAGGACCAGCTCCTCCTGCCACCCAGAGCTGCCCAGGCCACCCAGTGCCCAACCAATGCCTCCCCTGGAAGCCTCAGAGCCTAAAGATGTGTCTTCAGAAGAGTCCTTCAGCCAGGTTCAGACACCACGGCTAAGACATCATAGGCTTCCTGTCCTATCTCCCAAAGCCAGGAAGGGCACCTTCCAGCTCCTCTCCCAAATTACCCTGTTTCTTACCGGACTCTGGCAGGTACGTCACGTGGCGTGTCCACCTCATCCGGAAACATTTCATCCATTCTCTCCTGTTTGTACCTCTCCAGCATCTCTTCATCTTCCTCCACTTTCTCATCATACTGGTCGTCCCGCAAGCACTCGGAAACGGTCATGGTCTCACATTCCTCCTCTGCAGGTTCCTCTCCCTCCTCGCTGCTTTCCCCCTCCTGACACAGAGGACAGCACAGAGCCTGTGAGCACATGAGCTCTCTGTCTGTGTCCCCACAGCTCTCAAACCCTGTGTTTGTGAATTGTGAGCTGAGCTACACCACAGGGCCCCATTTTGGTATCTAACAGGCCAAAGAAGCAACACAACACATGCGAGAGATTTAACAATGGAAATCCAGGCAAGTCCTGGCTCTGTGTTGTGCCCTTGCATGGAGCAAGCCAGAAGGACAGGATTGTCCTAGTATACAAAGTAACACCATGGAGGTCAGCTACAGTACGAGCTCTTGGAAGTACCTGGGAAACTGCCTCTTCCATCATATCATCATCGATGTCATCATCATCTTCATCGTCATCATCTTCCTGATTGCCCTCTTCTTCATCATCTACAATCCAGGCAGCTTGGTACTTGGATGTGCCTTTGGGGACCTTCACCACCTTCCTGTTTGCCTTCAGAGAAGCTGTAGGATTTCCCAGCAATAGTTAATACAGGAACCATTCTCCTTTCCCTCAGAAACATTTACAGCAGAAGAGCCAAGATCAGCTCTAGACCAGAATCAGTTTTCCAGCACAGAATATGTCAGGACACAGAAAAGGCAGCTAAAACATAATCCTGCCACGTGCCAGGCAAACCACACCACCTGCTAACCAGGTGATGGGACTAGGAATGGAAGTCCTGGGCTCCCAACTAGCATGTTTCTTCATAGCCATCTCAGTGACAGAGGGTTTCTAACAACCCTCTTAACAGGGACAAGGAAAAAGTACACAAGTATTGCCTGCTGCTCACCCTCTGCTTCTTGCAGTTCTTCTTCAGTAGGCCACGTCTGCTCCCCTTCCATAGGATCAGGAACCACTTCTGACTGCAAAGACTCTTGCTTGGTTGGATCTGCCTTCATCAGGACCTTAACATCTTCCTCCATCTCATCGGTACCGTTTAGAGAGTCATCCTGAAGGGCAAGAGCAGAGTTCCCAGCTGTAAATACACTAAACTCCAGCTAGCAATCCGTCTGAAGTGAAATTCCTTTAAGTATCATGTTTGTTAACATTGTGATATACCCTTTGTTACGTGCCACGTGCAAGGAATCTCAGCTCAGTGGCAGAACACAGCCCTGCTGGCTCTTGATAAAACTCCCTTTGCCTCCCCTTAACCACCCACACCCAGTTGTAGTTTCCTGATGAAAGTTTAGAAACATGGTGTTCTAACAGGACCAGCAAAGCCCTGACCTCCCAACACACCTGTATCTCCATGTCCTGACTCCTCTTCTGTCCTTTAACCACGCGGGGGTTCAAAGAGAGGGGGTCGGGGGGGGCATCCACCTGGCTCAGCTGGAAGTCTCCATGCCCCACAATATGCACCAGGCTGTTCACATCCAGGGTCTGTCCCCGGACAAAACCAGACACTTTCAAGGTCCCAACCAGGTCGCTCTCCTGACCGGGTAGGAACTCAGCAGCGTAGGCGAGGAGGTGAGCCCGTCTGTCCCGAAAAGCCAGATGCCGCTGCTTCTGGGTGGCCAGGTGCCGCAGCAGCAGCGAGGACTCCTGCTCCGTGTTCAGTGGGAAGAGCTTGGCCTCCGGAAAACGCTTCTCGATGGCTTTGGCCAGTTTCTTCCTGGCATCTATTCGCTTCTTAGGCGGCAAATCAGCTCCCCCCGGGACAGCAAGAGCTACCAAGCAGGGCACAGAAGAGAGTTCAGGATCAGAACCTGTTCTGATACACCTTTTGCTGAGCGTTAAAACAAGCTCAGATACCAGTAACCCAAATAACCAAGCAATAGATCCAGACCCCAAGTCACAAAGGCAGTTTCACCCATTCAAAAAAACAATCAGGACAGAAAAATCTGTATTTAGAGGTAAGATTTTGAGACTAAATGAGACCATGGAGATAAGAGCCAGGAACTGAACTTAGCAGGAAAGTGTCTGAATCCCTTTGCTCTGCTCACCTGAGTAACTGCTACAATACTAAGAACCACCACGCACCCTAGAACACACCTTTTATCTCCAGCACTCCCCTACCAGGGTAGTAACACAACAAGGGAGCATGACAATGGCGTTCACCCGACTGATCTATGCTCAGAAACAGAGCAATCAAAGACTTACGATCACAGCAATTCCCCACCAAGCACCTTCTTGACCTATTTTCCACTAAAAGCCCTTAAGATTTCTCACTCACTCACCGTAACTGGGCAGCCCCTGTGCGAAGAGGCAGGAGAGGCAATATTCCCCTGCGCTGTCCCAGCCATCTGCAGGATCCAGGATGAACAGGAGGGAGTCGGCGACCTTTGCTAGGTCTAGGACAGCATGACGGTCCCCTGCACACAAAACACCTCCATTACTGAGGCTGCCAAAAGTACAGAGCCAAGAACCACACCAACAACGGCGCTTCCTCACCTGCCTGTGCCGTCACGAAGCGCCAGCGCTGCTTGAGACGGGGGCAGAGAAGGGCAAAGCCACCAGCTTTTCCCTCATGGACACGGACAACAGCAGAGTCCTGGCTCTGCAGCAAGCGCAGGGTGTCATGGGCTGCAGCGCTGCTGTGCAGCGGCACCAGGACCACGAGGTGTGGGGGCCCATCCCTGCTGCCCAAGCTCCGCTTCTCTGCCAGCACCTGGGGGAACAACCGCAGAGGGTGAACCCCGGTCCCAATCCAGGTCCTATCCTGCCCCCCCCCCGCCCCGATCAATATCAGATCCCTCCACTGCTCAATTCCAACCCGCTTGACCTACACTGAGCAGACCCAGGCACTCATTTCTCTCCCTGGTCCAGCTCCCGAGTCTCCCGCAAAGACCCAACCCCCACAGACCCGCACCAGCCCCACTCCCGCTCCCCACTTAAATACCTCCAGGGATGGTGACTCCACCACCTCCCTGGGCAGTCCATTCCAATGCCTGACAACCCTTTCAGTAAAGAAATGTTTCCTAATATCCAACCTGAACTTCCCCTGGCGCAACTTGAAGCCATTACCCCTTGTCCTATCGTCTGTAGCTTGGAAGAAGAGACCGACCCCCGCCTCTCTACAGCTTCCTTTCAGGTACTCGTACAGAGCGACAAGGTCTCCCCTCAGTCTCCTCTTCCCCAGACTGAACAACCCCAGCTCCCTCAGCCTCTCGTCCCCTCGCAAACACCCGAACCGGCCCCGTTCCCCCAGGGCCCTCACCGCCTCCTTGCGCTGCCGGCGAAGCTGCAGCGCCTGGTGCCTCCGGTCCACCCTGCTGAGGTCGCGGATCCGCCGGTGGGGCTGGGCCTTGACGGAGACGCGGCCTGCGGGGGGAGAGAGCGATCAGGCGGGCCGCGGGCGCGCAGGGCCGCCGGGGGGGAAGGCGGCTGGGCTGGGCCCGACCCGCCTCACCTCCAGCACGGCGGTGCGACGATCCGCTGTGCTTCCCGCCCTTGTGCGCTTTGTTCTGCTGCTTCAGCGGCCCGGGCCGGTGCGCGCCCGCCGCCACCATGCTGCCTCCTCGCTGCCACCGCCGCCTCGCCGCTTCCGGCGCGTCACTTCCGGCGCCGCGACGCACGCAAAGCCCACGCACGGCCTAAGATGGCGGCGGGAGGGAAGGGGATGGCGGAGCTGCCTCGGCCTTGCCCGCCCAGGGGGAGGAGCGGTGGGAGGGAAGGGGATGGCGGAGCCGCTTTGGCCCTGCCCGCCCAGAGGGAGGAGCGGCGGGTCCGGCCCCGCGGGGAGAGGCGGGAAAGCGGCGCTAAGGGGCCGGGGCCAGCCCCAGGGAGGGAGGCGGGTGCAGGGGGTTAATGAGAGGCAGGAGCGACAGCCGTTCCTTCAGCGCTTTATTCATTAGTTCTTTGTATAGGTATTTACAGAAGGGAGGAAAGCAGCCCGCCCGCGGAGAGAGGGCTCGCCCGAGCTCTGGAAACAGCCCTGTGGGAAGCAGCAGTTTGAGGAAAGGCCACCCCGGAGCCCTGGGGCCCGGTCCAGGCCCCCCCCCCCACCCTTTGCCTCCCTCCTCCACAAAGAGCGATGGAGCAGAAACATTCCGACCCTGCTGGTCACCTCGGTTCTTGCCAATCATTCTCCAGCCCAGAACGTCTGTTCCTGGGCCCAGGGGCCCCGGGGCCCGGGCCCGGCCCCCCCCCCCACCCTTTGCCTCCCTCCTCCACAAAGAGCGATGGAGCAGAAACATTCCGACCCTGCTGGTCACCTCGGTTCTTGCCAATCATTCTCCAGCCCAGAACGTCTGTTCCTGGGCCCAGCCATACCCTTGCCTGGTGGCAACGTCACACCCAACACCCCTGCTGCCCCCAGGACCACACCGTTGCTCAGGAAAACAACTCTCTCTTGCTCGTTACTGGCAGCGTGAGGTCCACAGCGCCCCAGAAATGCCGGCTGGAGAGCAAGAGGGTTAAACATTTACAGTGGTGTTGCAATTGCCAGTAAAGCTGAAGTGTGTAACCCAAGGGCAGGGCGGCTGCTACTCTGATCCCCACCGGGCAACTGCACGGGAGGGAAAAAGCACATTCCTGCAGGATCCTGCCTCCCCTGAGCTCGAGGCATCATCCCCCCTTTTTTCCTCCTGAGAAGAAACCAGCAGCAACGTGGGGTTGTCCGCTGTGGGCTGCTCTTTTCTACCCCTAGAAGTAGGCTGGCTACGTCAACCTTTCAAGCTAAAAGCAATGTAGATTGCACGTCCTACCTGACAGGAAGACAAAATTAAGAGACCAGTGACAGATAGGCGTTGTTTAAGGAGCAGTAATTAAGTCTCTCTATGCTGGTATCCACTGGCTGCAGGACAGCACGTCAGTCTCTCCCGCTGTTGTTTCCGAAGGCTGAGACGGCCCAGAGCACTGACAGCACTGCCTTGTGGAGCCAAAATGGGAAGAAGCTGCTCAGAGAGGACTTGGGGGAAGAGGGGGTAACTAGGATACTTCTAAACCAAGAAAAAAACACTCCTGTGAGTTAGTTAGACCTTGTTATTTAAACAAGACGAGGGAAAGGAGCGAGGTTTGAAACTTTCTGCCTAGGGTCGCTATCACAAAGCCAACTACCTCTGCCCCCGCCAGTCACCCAGAATCAGAAACCCAGAGACAGCCAGAAGGGTCCCACCACGGAGGCCAGTGTCTCTCCAGATCCCTGCAATCCTCAGAGCTTCCGAGTGCTGCTCCAGCTTGTAAAAAGAGCAAACACCTGGTTTATACTGTGGCCCGGGCCCTCCAAGTATAAAAGCAAAATTCCCTCAAATCCACACGCCGTAAGCTTACAGCTTTCACTGACCTGCAGGGACCTCCCTCTGCACAGACTACCCAAAACAAAAAAAATCACAACCCACCGAGCCCAGCAAGCAGGAGCAGAAAGCCAAGCACTACCTCGCTGTGGCCCAGAGCACTGCAGCTTAAAACAAGCTCTTCCTGCCAAAGCAGAAACTACCAAGGAAATTTGGTTACAGCCGCAGCGTGAGCGGGGAAGCATCCTCCAGCAGCTGGGACACACACCCCTGCAGAGAGGCAAGGACCCCTTCAGCTCTTCTCTACGATCACAACACACAGCCTGGTGCTCTGTACACACACAAAACACCGTGGCAGGTTGCTCGGTGTCACCTGCCAACCCACCTTCTCCTGCTCTGCCCTCTCTTCTCTGAGAAAAAGGGCTCCGTGTCGCTCCAGCGCACAGCCCGGACAAGCTGCGCAGCGAGGAGTGGAGCTCACAGGCTGCTCCACCACGCACAGGCTACATCCCAGAAAGCAGCTGCACTGCAGGAAGGCTGAGTTCCTGTTCCTGCTCCCTAAAACAGCCTCACTGCTGCCTCCTGAAGCGGCAAAAAGTCTGGGTTGACTCCGCTTTCCACACGGGTGAGGGGGGAGCAACAAGCCAGGGGGCAGGCTGGATGCAAAGCCTAGGCCTTGGTTTATAAAGGAAGACTGGTTGCAACTGGAAGGGCCAGTTTATTAGAGAAACCTCACATTGCAGAGAATTCACAACACATTGGAAAGGGTCCAGGCCTGCTGAGGGGGCAAGGTCTTCTGCAGCAGCACAAATCTACTACGTCCCCCAGCTCCAACCCCAGCAGGTGCCACAGAGGGGAGGGTTAACTGTAACACAGCTTATGTTTACAAGCAGCCTGAGAGAGCCAGTATTAAAGTTCCAAAAAAGCCTCCCCGTTAGACAACAGTTAAAACAAAAATGGTTTAAAATGTTTAAAAGCTCCGTGTTCTTGGCTGCAGCATAATGGGGAGGCAAAAAAAGGTCTACCACACACACAGGTCTCTGTGGGTCTCGGCACTCGGTCTGCTCTACCAGTGAAGGCCGGAGGGGGGGGTCTTCTCATCTTTGTTGCTTTCCAGAGAAAAGGGTGGGATTCGGACATCAAAGTGGGAGCCATCAGGCCTCTCAAATCGAAAAGTACCCCTGCAAAATAACGGTAGAGATCGCGCTGAGGCCAGGGACAAACACAGCCAGGAATTACCAGCAAGAAGGCAAGACATGAGCTCTTCCCCGGGGCTGCATTTGCGAAGCTGGTCCAGCAGCAGGACATGGGTTCCGCAGCAAGGACATCTGCCTGCCAAGATGACTCATTGATTGGAAGACTCCTCTGCAGTTTGCATCACGTCTCTAATATACATTTCCTGAGTAAAGTTGTCATGATTGGAGCCTCCGGGAGGTAAACACACTCCACTGCATCTACAGCAGTGTTTACCTAACTCCCACCCCGCAGGAGACACAACCATTTGAGCTATTTTTACAAACTGATTACACCTGAATACAGATTCCTATTTCTTGGCAGAAGCTCCACTGGGTAAGAAGCCTGCAATAATATGAAATCCCTTCACAGCTGTAATTGAAATAGCTTCTGCTTTGCTTTTCAGAAAGGGCATTTCAGAACTGAATCTGCCTGTCCTCATCCAAACAAAGAATGTGTTTATTGCCCTGAACTACAGTGTTGTAAAACGTGAGGCAAGAGGATTGTGGAGATAAACTAACAGGTTCTCCTGAAGGAGGGGACACAATCGAATACCAGAAGCCAAACTGAGCAGCTTCTGAGCTGCAGAACCTTTGTCTCCTTTTCTCCAGGATGCATGCAGAGAGGGAAAAACTACTAAACAATCTGGTTTTACTCCCCGGGGCACATATTCAGGCAATTCAAAATGCTTCACATGGCAAACAAGGATGTATCCTATAGGCAAAGACCTGCTTCTCTTGCTTTTCCCAACTCAAAGGCACTTCCAAGGCAGCTTAACTCTGAAAGAGATTTACTTAAAAAATGCAAGAGAGAGAGACCTGTCATACAGAAGGCAAGAGGTGTCTGCATTTCTTGTCCACACAGAGGAGACACTAAATATGCTAACCCACCTGAAATGGGGTTTCCCCTGAGAGAAACTGCTTTAACCCTGCAGCACAGGAAAAGAATGACTCAGCTGAGCACCTTCCTACCTGTACTTAGAGCAGAGGGGAGCCTGAACACCAGTTAGACTGAAGGCTTTACCTAGGAATAACCCTATGCACCAATTCCTTGTCCACAGAACTGGAGAGCCTCACCCAGGGACTGAGTCAAAGCTTAGTCCTCTGCAAAGAGACGGGGTATTGGTCTACATGTCCCTGCTGCCCAGGGAAACACTTTGTCTTTTGCACCAAGGACTGAAAGGGACAGAAACTGAGTACAGCAGAAGACGACAGAGAAGTGCTTTGAGTCTTTCCAAATCCAGCCTAGCACAGAGCAGAGAAGGAAGATAAATTAGCCTGAAATCTCTCGGTGCAGAGAAACAACACATCTTCTTAGCCCTAACTGGGATACTGCTACAGAGAAGCTCATAAAAATTTCAACTATCAATTATTTCTGATCCAGTCCACTTCTACCCACCTTCCAGCCATAACTCCAGACTGCAAACCCTGTCCCAGCTCAGCACTGTGGGGTCCTGTATCTAAATCACTACTGCAGTACTAACTGCTTCTTACCACATGTGACCACTGGATGCCTGCAGGGAGACGTGACTGCTGTACTGAAATGCCGGCTGTTCTTTGGATAAAACTGGCTCCTGAAAAGACAAGAAGAGACCACTCTGCATCAGCAACGGATCTTAACATCTCCCCATAGACAGGCATCGACAGGAAATTGATAAAGAGAGAAGAAAAACAGAGAGCTCCACACCCGAGCACCGCTACCAACTACACGGCGAACAGCTCACCCAGTGAGTAGTGCCAGAATCATGTACTATTCCAGTTTTCCCATTAACAGTCTTTTAGGATCGTTCTCTAATACTCAGTTTCAAGTTCACGCACACTGACAACAGATGAAAAGCTCACGTGGTTTTTTTTTCCATCGCCAGTTTCCTATTCCATCTATTTCTACTGCCCACTAAGCAATTCACTGGCAAATCAACCTGAGTGAGATGACTCCAGCAAAGGGCTGTGCTTCCTGAAAGAAGCTACATGATACTTACCCTTCCTACAACGCCGCGGCCCCTGACTGTTTCCAAGGTGCCAGACAAACTAAATATCCTCCAGTGCCGTTCTCGGAGCTGTACCACTTCGCTGTCAAGGTTCTCCAAGCGAATACAGTAGCGCCACTGGACAGAAGAGAGACCATTATCAAGACCTAGAATCAGCTGCAAAGAGTTGATAACCCACAGCCGATACTGGGAAACAGTTGCCAGGCAAGGGCTACTCTCCCTCAGAGCTTATCACACAGCACTGATGCCACAGCAAATAAACTCCTTCCCTTTAGCTGCTCCGTGAAACAAAATGCACTTACCCAGTAGACATGGGAATTCTGGGCTTCCTGTCAAGAGAAACAAAAGACTTTAGCAGCTGCCCTTCAACGCTCGGCGCCAAAACCTCTTCAGCTGTCAGCACAGCACAAGCACAGGGGCTCTCACTCCATGCCAGGTTGACGTGGACAACAACTCACATGAGCACAGAGACAGCTGCTCTCCGAAGCAGTCCTTCAGCTACCGCCTGGCACTGCCTCTGCTCTAGACATGTAATCGTGAGGTGGGAGATTTGCAAGGATCTCGTGACCACAGAGGGTTGATCTCCATGTTAATTACGCACTTTCTACAGATCTAGAAACACCCGTTTCCTCGCCTTAAGGCACCTGTTTTTTTTCTGACAAGGTTAGGACAAACCATCAGTTGGGCTCCACAGAAGTTGTAAATCCACACCGGCCACGGCGCAGGTTTCCCAGCAGCTGTGCTTGTCTGGACTCAGAAATCAAACTGCTGCGGTAATTCCCAACCCTCCCAACTCAGAAATCTATTGGAGCCTCATTATTCTGGATGGTCTGCATGAAGTTCTTACACTACAAAGAGCACATGGGTATCAGCTAAATCCAAAAGGCTTTAGCCCACATTCTAACCCACATTCAAGCCAGAAAACTGGCAGACACCCACAGGACCTCACCAGCGGGCTGGGTATGCCTGCCACTGCAGGACAGATGGCCTTGGTACCACCATCCCTGACTGAGGCAATAAAAGACCAATTCACAAGCTTTCCTAAATATCTTGCCAACACTTCTGCAGAACTGTAAAGGGTTATTTCCCATCCTACAAATAACAGACAAAAGCCAAGCTGCAGGAGCTATTCTCCCAAACTGTATGACAAAACAGTTTCACGTTCGTATCTCTGCTGAACATAATGACAATGAAACTGCGATTAAAAAGTCATTTCTCCAGTAAGCAGAAGGTACATTCAGTCAGGAAACTGGTCTTAGAAAAAACACGCCAGTTAAAGAGATGCCAGAACTAACACCCCAACATGCAACACAGACCTACCCTCATGCCCATATAGAAAGGGATGACGGTGACACGGATGTTCTCTGTGGTTTCTCGGTGCACATCGGAGAGCTCCAGCCAGGGGTGGTTCTTCTCCTGCCACGCACACAGTGTGTCCCTCGCTACAAAAGGTGGAACTGTGGGGAGGGAAAGATGAGAAAGTCCATGAGCATAGAGAGGCACACCATAACAGGAGTGCTTTCCCCTCAAAGCAACTCCTTTCACATAGTTACAATTACTTAGAGGAGGCTTTACTGTAACAAACCCCAAACCAGACCAGGATTTTTACACCGCATCCAAGATGATGGGTTCTGGCTGTTTGTCGTAAAATACCTCAAAAGAATCTGGCCCTGAAGATTTCCCTCTGAAGCCAAAACTTACCTTTTGTTTGGTCGTACATGAGGAACCTCTCAAAGAGCTCATGCTGGATGGGCACTTGATCAGTGGAGCTGTAGGGAAGGATATCTTCATGGCTTACATAATCTAAACCTGAAAAAGAAACCCCAGAAGCCACTGAACTTCTCCATCGAAGAGCAGCTCAGAAGTCTCCTGGCAGAGAAATGGATCACACTACTAAGATGTTAAGAAAAGGACTTTGGCAGCAGAAGCCAAACTAATACCATGATTGCAAGAATGAAGGAAACTGGCCAGTAATATCCCCTCCTAGCATTCTCCTGTGAGACTCCTCCACAGAATGATTTCCCTGATAAATACACACTGCCTGGGAAATGACTGCACTGCCACAAAAGGACTTTGGGCAGGAAATGCACAGGACAGAAGAGATCTAGGGGCCCTGGTAGTAAAATACAACAGCCCGTACAAAACAGGGTATGTGTATGGGATCCATGTCTCAACAGCTCAGAGCGAGCAGGCCTGTGTCTGGTCACAGACTCTGCCCAATTTCCATCTCTCCAAAAGGGCTCCACGTCCATTAGTCATTCTGTTGTTTCTAGCAGGGCCCTAAATCACAGATGGATCCTCTACAGGAACATCCTGTAGGTACAGCTGCTTCACTGGCACAAGTTGACTGTCGATGACTCTTCTGACCTCGCCTCAGGACAGTCCACATCTCCAGAGAGGCTGAAGGTGTATTCTACTCACCTGGTATGGCATAGAGGGCTCTGCTGTCATCGTGATTTGCCAGGAATGTCACCGCTTCCGTCTGTGATCTCTGGGACTGAGAAAAAGGAAGGTTTATGTCTTTCTGCGTGGAATGTTGCGGGCCGGTTTCCAGGCACAGTGTTGTGGTTTCTAAGGTGTGCTCATTACAACATTTACTGTAAAATGTTTATTTTATTTAACCAATTCACCTCAGAATATCTCTCCCTTTAACTCCTCTAGACTAACTCTCCACTCAAACAACTGAAGAACATTTTCAGTGCTGCAACCCCCATTCATAATGACCTGTGTGCAACAGAGTAGGAATGCCAACAGGATGAGGAAGGGAGGCTGGAAAGGGGAAACACAGCCCAGAAAGAAGTCATATGAAATTCCAGATTATATTTCCCAGGGAAAATACAACTTGAAGAACAAATCTGTCCTAAAATTCTAAACAAACAAGTTGGCCATTTTCTTTCAGTGCCTGTTCATGTAAAGCATTCACACAGGAGAAGATATTTGAGTTTCAATACCAAGATTATTGGTTACTTACTATATGTGGACAATCCCGGGCATCTATTAGCACCTGATAGTAAGTATGAGTTTTGCCCTTGACCTCTTTGGAACCATGGCCTGTCGCGTTCTCGCTTCTAAAAAGAAAAGCAGAGCACTGAGCTCAAGCACAGGATGGCAGCAAACTGTTCTGACCAAGCACATTCATAAACAGTGATTTTTTAACTTTTTTTTTTTTTTTAAATACATTTCACAGTCTGCAATCATTCAATTCCACCCAAACTAAACTCATGTCAACCACCCACACAACGACAGATGAGCCGAGGTAACAATCAATAGTGTCTGTCACAGGCACAGCAGCTCTGTTTTTAGAGAACTCAGAAGTTCTTCCTGGTCAGTCCAGTCTCCTGTTTGGGGTGGGCATTTCTACTGCCCTCTGGTTCTCTCCCTGCTTCTCCTCGTTCCTTCCCAACTCCACACACACACTTGCCCAGCACACTTCCACCACAGGCCACGGGGAAACGGATGGAAGGGGGGAGAGAACTGAACAGTGACACAGGCCACAAGAAGGATGAAGTTGGCCTGGTGGGTTGAAACTGGAGAAGGGGCAGCTGACAAATCCAGCTCACTGGCAATCCACAGAAGAAGCAGCCTGCAATTTTAACACAGGAGCCTACACCTAACTCAAAAAGCAACACAAGAGGGTTTTTTTTATAGCAAACAACTCCAGGAGAATAGTTTGTTGTTTGGTTGGTTTTTTTTTTATTTCCTTCACACGCGCACACACTCATCCTTCATACTTCCATCCTGTCTCTAATTAACACAAAATTAATGCTTGTGCAATATCTCTTCTTTAAACATCTCTCTTCTAGTTTACGTTCATGCAAAAGAGACCCAAACCATTTTCCTCCTTCAAAAGGCTGGACTACCCCAACCAGGAAACTCACCACGAAAATGTAAATGTAACGGTACAACAACATATAAACCAGAACAAATCCTTACTTTTCTGTGACAGGAGAAGCCACATCTCGATCATAAAGCCTGGCTTGCCAGGGAAACAGGACTATTCCTCTATAGCCAAACACACTGTGAAGAAATAGCTAAAAGGAACAAATAATTGCATTTGAATAAACAGTGAGCTTTAATCAACTTTAGTCAACAGAAAATATGAAGCCAAAAGCCTTTTTCTGATAGTATTTAAAAAAAAATATCTGCTAATTGGGGTAAAACTAGACAGGTTTAGAAAGACCAGGAATGTGTGTCATGGGAATACAAGGAGAATCATCACTGTGCAAACCCAGCGCAGAAACAAAGAGGGAACATAAATATTTCTTCTCTCTGGGGTGGGTGAAGAAATCCGTGCCATCTCTATCCCATGAAAGTAAATGACTAAACCAGGAATAAAATAGTAATATGGCACAACTGCAGGAAGGAGACCAGCATGGGAGAGACCTCTTAGGAACGCAGAAACAGATCTGCGAGTCATAAGCGCAGAAGTGACAAGTTTAGGTGTTATTTCTCAAACTCAGTTATTGTCTCTCTTGCTCCTGGAGGGAGAAAATCCCTAAATCAAGCCAGCAGAGCAAATGCCATTGTAGGGACGTTTGTGTCAAGCTGCAGATTCTTATCAACTTGCTACTGTTGGATGACTGACAAACTGCAGACACAGCAGAGACAAGGAGCACTGAACTGTGAAACTTCTGGCCTCCTGCTCCAGCGCAGCAGCAGCCCCCTTATGGGTAAGTCACTTGGCTACCTGGGCTCTGTGGAACAAGCCTGCAGGGTCAGCTCCGCTCCCCAAAACCACTCACCTGCCCCGTCTCGTATTTGCCGTGCTGCTTCGGTGCCTCAAACACCCCCACGGTCTCCAGCACTTTGCCCTCTGGACGGTTTCTAGGAGCAGAGAGGTAGTTTGGAGGGTGTGCAGGGGCTGAACCAGCCCCTGGCTCAGGGGGCACACAGCATCCGAGCCCCAGGTGCTGGCCAGGCATGGGCCCCCACCTCATACCTCCCTCGGGTGCCATGCAACCCCCACAAGAGCCTCACTACATGCTAGGCCCCCCCACTTACCTGCCCTCCATCCCTTTGCTAGTCCCCCCTTTCCCACCTGCCCTGGACACCCCCTTGCCAACTTGCCCCTTTAGCCCCATCTGCCCCTTTCCCATATCCCTGCCCCAGCCACCCTGACAGCCCCCCAACTTCTCCACAGTCTTCCCTCAGTGACTCAACAGCCTCTCAACCACCGCTTCAGAGCCTCTACTCCCTTCCCAAAAACCTCTCAGAGCCCCCAAAGTCACCCCTAAACAGCCCCTCAAAGCCCCTCTCCTCATAGAATCATAGAATGGTCAGAGTTGGAAGGGACCTTAGAGATCATCGAGTTCCAACCCCCCTGCCCTGGGCAGGGACACCTCCCACCAGACCAGGTCCCTCAAAGCCCCATCCAGCCTGGCCTTAAACACCTCCAGAGATGGGACAGCCACAATCTCCCTGGGCAACCCGTTCCCTCACCACCCTCAAAGGAAAGAATTTCTTCCTAATATTTAATCTAAATCTCCCCTCTTCCAATTTAAAACCGTTACCCCTTGTCCTGTCACTCTCATTGCCCTGTCCTGTCATCCCACCCCCAAAAACCCCCTCAGACCCCCT
>NW_015090977.1:2623161-2627076 GCF_001431845.1 Calidris pugnax | reverse complement strand
CTCCCCCCGCGCTCAAGGCCCTCGGTCCGCGGGCGGGGGTGGGTTCCCAGAGGGGCAGCCCGCGGGCCCGGCACCGGCCCAGCGCCGCCGCCACGTACCGCCGCGCCGCGCAGCCCGACATCCCGCGGCCGGGCCGACCCCGCCGCCAGCCCACAATGCACCGCGCGCCCCCCCCTCCCGCTTCCCGTCGGCCCCCGCGGGGCGGGCAGCGCCGCTCTAGCCCGCTGCCGCTCTCTATGGCGCTCCCTGTCGCCCAGGCGACGGACGGCGGCCGGGCAAGATGGCGTCGGCGGTGCGGGCCGGGCGGCGGCTACGGCAGGCCGTGGAGGGCAGCGAGCTGGCGGGGTTGCCCGCCGACCTGCGGGCCGAGCTGGAGGCGGCACTGGCCTCCCAAGGCGCCGTGGTGCCCTTCAGACTGCTGCGGAGGCTGCGGACCGCGCTGCGGGAGGCAGGTAGGCCGCGCCGCCCCTGTCGCGACGGGCCGCGGACGGCCGGACGGCTGTTAACCGTCCCGTTCCCCATCCGTAGGGTCTCCGCTGTACCTACACCAGCTCCTGGAAGGCAGCGAGATCGATTTCCCCGAGGTGCCGGTACCACCGCGGGTAGGTGAATGCCGGGTACGGGTCGCGGGAGATGGTGGCAGCCCCCGGCCCTCACAGTGGCTCTGCACTTCCCTCAGAACCCCGAGCTGGTGGCCCGGCTGGAGCGGATAAAGGCCAAGCTGGCAAACGAGGAGTACCAGCGCATGACCCGCAACATCACCGGCCAGGTGAGAGACCTTCTGCATCGCCTGCTGTCAGGATGTGCTCCTCAAAAGCGTGGTGGTTAGCAACCCGACAGACAGCAAAGGAAATTTACCCCATAGAGTGCAGTGCAGAGGGGATGTGGCAGGGACTTGAGGAGTGCACGCTGAAATTGCATGTCGTCCCACAGACGCGGTGTTGAGGGCAGAGGTGGGACAGGGTATCCAGGATGGTGAAATAGAAGAGATGCTGATGTTTGGGAACAGCTCACAGCACCAAAGATCTCAGGGTTTGATCTGTGAGACAGCACCCGTGGTAAATATTACTGGGAGCATCTGTGCAGCCTTTTTCTGAACTGTTACATTTTCATCATAGTTTTAAAATGAGATCATCCATGTCAAGGTAAAAGCTGAAAACACAGGGGGATGTTTGGGCACTGATTCTTTCCAAAGAAGAGGAGAGATCTTTTGGTATGGTGACGATGGGGACAAGCCAGTGTCCCTTCCTCGTGATCCTGTCCTACCTGTCCCTCTTCCACGCTGTGTCTGGCATCCCTGGGCATTTAGGTCTCTGCACTTATCTTCCAGTTACATTGGGAAGGTCTGCTTTGCTGTCAAACTTGGCTGCTTTGTGTATGAACTGGAGTGTTTTTAGCAGAGAGGGATAGTAATGACAGCATCGTTCCTTTCAAACAAGAGAGAAGCAGAGGAGTGTTCCCATATCTGTGTTCTCATCACGTTCTTCCCTGCCTGCCCCCCCCAGAATCTGGTGTTTGATGTTGTGTAACTGTGTCTGATTGGACAAAGAGCGTGCAGAGCTTTACAACATGTAGTTCTGGCCAGCTGTGTGAACACAGGTGACAAGGTGTGACATGGTTTAGTGATGGGTTTTATTGGAGTTAGGTTGATGGTTGGACTAGATGATCTTAAAGGTCCCTTCCAACCTAGATATTTCTATGATTCTGTGAAGGTGAGACCCTCTTGTGTCTCTATGAAAGACAAACCTGCAGCAGAGAACCCACTTGCAAGGAAATGTTCACACACTGAGAAGTGCTTTGATTAGAAATGATCCCTTTTCAGTGATTTCAGATTTCCTTGAATCAGACCACAAACATCAACCCAGAGAAACCCGGGCCCTGTGGAGCTGCCAGGCCCTTCCCGGCAGCTCTCTGAGCTTCTGAGTCTTAGAGACGGCACAGGGCATCAGTGTTGCTTTTATTATTCAGTTAACATTAAAATACAACCCATCACAAGTTGTTTTAATCCCTTCTTTTAGCAGACGAACGGGACATTGGCCGAATTTGGGAGGCAAGGTGAGTGGCTGCCCGTCCTGCTGACGCCTGGCCGTGGGTACCTACAGGTCAGTTGCTGACAGGCCAGCGTTGCTGGCTGTTGACATCAGACAGCCCTTCCCTCTCCAAACATCTCAGATTTTAATGCACAAAAGCGTTCCTCCAGTAAAGGAGAAACCTGTTGGCCATCCTGATAAATATTTTTGGAGGCATAAAGCATGTGAATCCTCGAGTATTCCCGGGAATCCTTCCTGTAGCCCAGCTGAGGCAGCCACAGGCAGGGTTACAGCTTGTCCCCCAGCTCAGCTCTCCGAGCCTTACCTTAAAACAATCATCTTTTCCCCTTCTCTCCAGTTCGCTCTGTTAAAGCCGTTGTCATCACCATATTCAACTTCATTGTCACGGTGGTGGCCGCCTTCGCCTGCACGTACCTGGGCAGCCAGTACGTCTTCGCAGAGACGGCAGCGGTGAGTGAGCCCGCGGCCTCGGGACACGCTTGGGGTGTGCTCTGTGCCAGCCAGGGTCACTTTATCTCTCTTTTTTGTGTCCCCAGCGCGTCCTGTCAGCGGTAATTGTGGCCTCGGTGGTTGGCTTGGCTGAGCTGTACGTGATGGTGCGGACCCTCGAAGGGGACCTCGGGAAACTATAGTCACACGTGTCCCCCTGTGAACTGTGGCCTTGTGCTGGAGGTGTTTGCCCTCCCCAGAAGTCACTGATTTGGGGCAGTTTGCTCTTCTACCATCTATTTGTACCTGCTCCTGTTACCGGGACAACTGCTGCGTTCCTCAGGCCTCCTCCCTTTGCTTCCCGCTCTGTAACGTTCCTGAAATGAATCATGGATTAAAAATCCTGCAGCCGAGGAGCAGAAGAGGGAATGGCTGTGGACTCTCAGGACACCAGCACAGAGAGGGGCATCAGCTCCAGCTGCTCCCGTTCTCCTGGGAAGTTGCTGTCCTTTTATTCTGGAATTAAATAACGTTGCGCGTTTGCAAACTTCTTCAACCTGGGAGACGTCTGTCGCTCTTGCGGAACACGGACCTGACAGCTAAATGCTGCCACAGGGAGCCCTCAATCTTCCCTCTCCCTCTGCATCCTGCACCCCACTCCTGCCAAAACCCCCCTTTTCCTGCCCTCGCTGCCCCTGCCCACTCCCTGGCCCCCTTTCGGGTACCATAACTCCCTTGTCACCCGCGTGGCAGCACCCAACACAGCTCATTTTTGGGGGGGAGCCCTTTCCCACTCCAGTTCAGGAGGACAGTGGTGTCTGGTGCAGCCACCTTGGGGCTGACAGAATCACATGGGGTTGGAAGTGACCTCTGGAGATCATCCAGTCCAACCCCCTGCCAGAGCAGGTCCACCCAGAGCAGGCTGCACAGGAACGTGTCCAGGTGGGGTTTGAATGTCTCCAGAGAAGGAGACTCCACCACCTCCCTGGGCAGCCTCTTCCAGGGCTCTGCCACCCTCACAGTAAAGAAGTTCCTCCTCACGTTTAGGTGGAACTTCTTATATTCAAGTTTGTGCCCATTTCCTTCGTCTTATCCCTGGGCACCACTGAAAAAAGACTAGCCCCATCCTCTTGACACCCATCCTTTAAGTATTTATGAACATTGATCAGATCCCCCCTCAACCTTCTCTTCTCCCAGCTCGGCACCCAGCTCAGTGGCACCATCTCGTTGTCCCCACGGCGTCTCCTGACCCACAGCTGTGGGTGCATCGAGGGGGGAGCACAAACCGTGGGGTGGGGTGGCTCTAGCTTCTGTGGGTAGGGAGGGGACGCACCTCAACGCACAGAGGTGCCACAGAGCAGAGAGCAGAGCCAGCTCGGTGCACCCCACGGTGGGGAGAAGGGGGGGGTCCCAGGACCCCCCCCCCCCGGGGGGG
>NW_015090977.1:2622681-2623073 GCF_001431845.1 Calidris pugnax | reverse complement strand
GGCCCCCCCCCCCCGGGTGGGCGACCTGCCAGGGCCGGACACGGTGATTAATGCTCTGATGGCAGCTAAGCCCCTCCGCAAACAACGCTTTAATATCCGATACGGGAGAGATCTGCCGGCACCTGCAAACGTGCCCGCGGATTAGGGGCGGCCGCGCCGCAATCATCCGCGGATACGGCCCCAGATTAAGGTATTTTTGTTTTTTTTCCCAAAAGATTAGTCGGTATTAGAGGTAGGGGGGGGGCTGATGGGGAGCTGCCCCCGCCACGGCCGCACCGGCATTTAGGATATTGGATGACATCCTGGGGACCTTTGGGACCGGCGGTAATTCCACACCCTAATGAAATTGTGGCGCTAAGATGGGGGGGGTCCTTGGTGCTTGGGGGGGCTGT
>NW_015090977.1:2596326-2621545 GCF_001431845.1 Calidris pugnax | reverse complement strand
GGGGGGGGGGGCGAATGGCAGCGGAGGGGGAGAGGGGCTGGGAGCCCCAGCCAGCCCCACGGCCAAAAACGGTCCCACGGGGACAGGAGAGACCGTAAGTCGGCGAGGGGACGGAGGGTACCCTGTCCTGGAGCAGGCAGGGCCTGGGGAGTGACCGCCACTGTCCCTCCCTGGCTGACACAGCCAGCGGGGTGGCTGGCACCCCAGAAAGGCTGGGGGGGTGGGGACGGGACAGGGCAGTCCCTCTGTGGGGACGTGGTGGGGGGATGTTGCACCCTGGCCCCTGCCAGGCCCTGGGACACAGCGGGGACGGGAGGACGGTGTGAGCACAGCGTGACCATGGGCCCCTCTGCCCCGGTTCCTGGGGTGCCCATGGGCAGGTCCCCCAGCCGGGGGTACCCACCACCCTACCCTGCCATCTGTTCCCCAAAGGAACCCCGGAGAGGAGCAGGAGGTCCCCGTGGTGGGCAGAGAGACGCGTCTGAGAGTGGTGCTGAGGTAAGGGGGGGGACACACAAAGGACTTGGGGACATGGTGGGGACCAGCATCACTCCTGCCCAGGGCAGGGGCACTGTGGGGCTCCCTGGGGTCCCCGTGGGGTGGCACCTCTGTGTCCCCGTCCCCTCCCTGCCTTTAGGGTCCGTCCACTGACCTGCACGGAGACACGGCGAGGTGACCGGCGGGTTGTGCACAGCGTCGGCGACGGCACTGTCCACGTAAGTGCCACCTCCCCACTGGGGTCTAGGGGGGCTGTGGCACCCCCTGAGCCACCACCGCCCCTGCACCCAGGTGAACGCAGCCAGGCACGATGCCACCTTCGGGTTCAGTGCCGTGTTCGACGCCGGAGCCTCGCAGGAGGCCGTGTTCGAAGGCAGTGGGATGAAGCAGCTGGTGGAGCTGGCGATCGATGGGTGAGTCCTGGTGAGCCCCCCCGCGGACCCCAGCCCTCCAGCTCACCCCACTGTACCCACCCAGGCCCCACTGGTGGGTCTGCATTGCCAGAGCCGTGCCAGGAGATGGCATCCCAGTGCCACCGCCTGCGGCCCTGCCTGAGGCTCAGCATCTTCCCCAGCTTCTCCTGCACCGTCTTTGCCTTCGGGCAGACCGGCTCGGGGAAGACCTACACCTTGATGGGACCCCTCCCCCAGGTACAAAGCTGCCTGACCTGATCCTGATGGTGGGACAGGCTCTTCTCACCCAGTCAGGGGCTCTGGGGTGGTGAGAGGAGGTGGGTGCCAAAGCGACGTGACTCTTCATCCTCTTGGCATCTCTGCAGAGCCAGACCCAGCCGGTGGCCCCGGGGCTGCTGGGGCTGATGCAGAGATCCTTCGCCTGCCTCCTGGAGCAGAGCCGGAGCCGCGGCTCTGACCTGGCTCTCAGTGCCTCCTACCTGGAGATCTACAACGAGCAGGTAAAAGCCCCCCCAGCCACCAAGCCAGGCCCCGCTGGCTCCCCGTGCCCCCGTTCCCCTTGTGCCTCCCCTCCACCGTATCCCCCCCCAGGTCCGGGACCTGCTGAGCCCGGGGCCACCCTGTGCCCTGCCCCTGCGGTGGAGCAAAACCCGCGGCTTCTACGTGGAGAACCAGCTCAGTGTGGACTTTGAGAGCCTGGAGGCCATCGCTGACCTGCTCCTGCAAGGTGCTGAGCCGCGGGCACAGGGCTGGGGCCATGGGGGGGCATGTTCAGGGGGTGCTGGACCTGGTGTGGGGGTTCTCAGCCCCCCGCAGAGCTGTCCCCAGGGCTGGTGGGGCTCCACTGGCAGCCAAGTGGGACATCTCCCCATCCTGCTGCAGAGCCCGGGCAGGTTCACGCTTGGTGGGGGGTGGGCAGTGGGTGCTGTGCTGGGCTGTGGGGCATTGTGCCCCCCTGCAGCTCTCATTCCCTCCCTTCCCTCCCCACTGGCAGGATCCCAGAGGAGACGGACCTCAGCGCACGCCCTCAACAGGCACTCGAGCCGCAGCCACGCTCTTCTGACCATCCACATCCGCAGCCGGGCTGTGAGCACGCGTCCTGCTCCGGGCACACGGGGGGTCGGCTTGGGATGGGGGAGATCTTCATGGGGGTGCAAACAGCACCCAGGGTGGGGGGTGTCACCTCCTTCTCCCCAAGGATGCCTTGGTGGGGCTGGGGAGCCTTAAGGGATAAGGGAGCCTTATCCCAGACCCAGGGGTTGGGGCACTGCTTTGGGCCACAGGCAAGAGACAAGGGGGGGCAGAGCATCACTCCCCCCCAAAACCTTGGTCCCCCAGCCCAGCGCCTGCCCCAGCAAGCAGGGCTCGCTGTGCTTCGTGGACCTGGCCGGCAGCGAGCGGGTGAAGGAGACCGGCTCCAGCGGGGAGCTCTCCGTGGAGGCCAACAACATCAACCGCAGCCTCCTGGCACTGGGTAAGAGCGGGGTTCCCCCCCACCACCACCATGGGACCATGAGCTGCTGGTCCCTGTCAGAGCCCTGGTGAACGCTCTGTGGCTCATCCTCTGGCAGGACACTGCATCTCTCTGTTGGCCAAACCCCGAGGGAAGCGGACGCACATCCCCTACCGGGACAGCAAGCTCACCCGGCTGCTGGCCCGCTCCCTGGGCGGCTCAGGCATCACCCTGATGGTACGTGCATGGAGGAGGCTGGGCAGAGGTCCATGAAGCCACAGGGGGCTGGGCTCTCACCCCGTGGAGGGGAAGGCTGGAGGAGGATGCCCTGGCTGACAGCTCACCTGAGGCTCTTCCTCGTCGGCAGGTCGCCTGCATCTCCCCTTCCTCCCGCTGCCTCTCGGAGACGCTGAGCACGCTGCACTATGCCAGCCGGGCCCGGAGGGTCACCACCAGACCCCTGGCCAACAAGGTAGAGGAGGCAGGGTCTGCAGGCAGGGTCCTCTGCCCCTTTGCTGGGACCCCCACCTTGAGCCACCCCCTTGTGCTCCCAGGTGTCCCGGGAGAAGCTGCTGCAAACCTTGGCGGAAGAAATCCATGCCCTGCAGCTGGAAAACCTCTCCCTGCGGCAACAGTTATGCCTGCCCATGGTGCCAACGAGGAGCACGGAGGTCCCAGGTGGGGACCCGAGGGTGGGGGCATGGCCGGGCTGGGGAGGCAGGTATGGCCCTGCAGGGCTGCGTCGCTCCCCTCTTGAAAGGCAGCTCCCATCGGAGGGAGCCCCAGCCTGGCCCAGCCTCTATGGCCTCCTGCGGGACTTCGTGGTGGAGAATGAGCAGCTGAGGTACGGGAGGAGCGTGCAGGACCCATGAGCAGGGGCTCAAGGGATCAGCAGGGCAACCAGACCCCCAGATGGGTGGTACCCTGTGTCAGCCAGCTTCTCTGGGGACCTCCTGGGGCTTGGAGGTTCACCGGAGGCTGCCAATGCCCTACCCTGCTCCTTCCCTGCTCCCCAGGCAGCCCCGGCCGTCCCCAGACCTCAGTGGTGACATCCCAGCCGGCCCATCCCGCAGAGCCACCCGCAGCTCCTGTGACAGCCACCCCCTGCTCCGGAGTGCTTGTGCCCCCCGTGTCCCCCCCGGCCACTCTGCGAGGCTCCGGCAGCCCGACATGACACCCACCTCCGGCCCCCGGCTGCCGGTGAGCACAGGCAGCCCCAGGCTCCACGGGCATCCTCATGTGGGGCTGTGCCCATGGCAGGGTGGGGGTGCACAGACCACCCACCTGCTGCTGTCCCTTCTTGCAGAAGCTGCCTCCTGCCCCCGGCCGCCCCAGTTGCCCAGGGTGCCCCCAGTGCTGCCCCGGGCTGGCTGATGCCATCATGTCCCAGGTATGGCCCCATGGGTCTCTTTGGAGGGGGGTGACACAGTGTGACACAGCAGCCTGACCACTCTGCTCGCTCCCCAGGTGCTGCCAGGGCCCCCCGTGCCCCAGCCGTTCCCCCCTGAGGGAAGCACCAGCATCCTGCCACCTGGCCAGGAGGACATGGCTCTGCCTGGCTCCTGTCAGCTCCCCGGGCACCTCCAGCCCCACCAGGGGAAGAGGTGAGAGCTGGGGCCTGAGGACACCCCCTGGGCATCAGGAAACCCTTAGGGTGACAGGGGGTGATGGGGGCAGTGGGTCGGGGCTTGTTCATGTGTCCTCACGGCAGGAGCCGGGGCAAGAGCTCGTCCCAGCGCCACCCACCCCCCCGAGAGCTGCCAGGTCCTGAGAGATGTCCCAGCCCCGAGGGAAGGGTCATCCCTTCGGCACCGCCGTGGCCGGGATTGCCGGAGCCAAGAGGTGAGCAGGGCAGCAGGGGGGGATGCCAGGCAGTGCCTCGGATAGGGTCCCTCGGGGATGGGCACCCACCCTGAGGCTGTGGACCTGATCCCGGGGCTGCTGGAGACCTGACCCCACCGCTCCCGGCTGGCAGCTGCCGGCACCATCCCTCTCCTCCAGTGGGAAGAGGCACCCGACTGGCTGGCAGAGCAGATCTGAGTAGCCACGCCGTGGAGGGGGCCAGCAGCGGGGACCTGGCACAGCCCACACACAGTTATTACACCTGGGGGGGACGACCCCAGCCCTCGGAGGCACAGGGATCTTGGACTACAAGGACAGGATGGATGGATGGACGGACAGCCAGATGATGTTCTCCAGCCTGCACGGCACTCACAGTTTATTTCTCTTTAGCTGGGGGCTGTGCTGCTGGGTGGCTGCTGGGGGGGGCCCCATCTCAGGTGGTCTCCTCCCCGGGCTGTGGGCAGTCCAGCCAGTACTGGGCGATGGAGCGTGGGTAGCGGGGCTGCACCAGGTCCACGCGCTTGGTGCGCAGGTTGACGCGGTAGTATTTGTCTGGGAGGAAGGGAGATGGCTGTCAGGACTCCCCATGGGGCAGAGCTGTGGGGAGCTGCCAGCCCTGGGCACCTTCCCACCGTGTCCCAGAGCTCGGGGACATCACAGAGTGGGAATAGGTCTCCCCCTGCCCTGGTAGCCCTGGTCCCGTGTCTCTCCCAGATCCTACCACCCCAAACTCACCTCCTACAAAGAAGTAGACGCTCTGGAGGGTCTCACACTGGGAGCCCGACAGCCAGTCACTTTCGATGCCCGCGGACTCGGAGTCGTTGTGCAGCCAGCTCCAGAAACCCAAATTCATTGACCGGTGACTCTTGTACCTCTTGCGCTGGCGACGAGACTTCCTCCTCCGGGGCTTCTGGGAGGCCACGTAGATCCTGCCGGCCATGGCGGCATCCAGCCGGCTGGGCACCCCCCGCCAGTCCCTGCTGATGTACCGCGGGCTGCTCGCCCCGGCTGGCGGAGACACAGAGGGCAAGTTAGAGGGGCAGCAACGTATGGGGGTGAGCAGAGCCCAGCCCCACACACAGCCCCCCAGCATCTGCTCCCAGACCCACAGGGACGCTCCAAAGGATCCCAGCCTGAATGGGATGAGTGACAGGGACACGGGGCAGAGGTGGGAGCAGCCCTTCACCCCGCCGTGACTGGGATCAGCCCTGTGCTGCCAACCCCCCCTTCTCCTCTGTCTCCATCTGTCATTCCTCTTGCCCAGGGCTGGGGTTTTCCTATGGCATCTCCAGCTCCAGTGGGAATAAACAGTCCCCAGCAGCGACGCTGTGGTGTGAGGTGGCTGGTGACAGGCTCGATAGTGTGGGGCATGACGGGGAGGGGTGGGATTTGGGATGCTGTGGGAGATGTAGCTGTGACCTGGGGGGCTTCCTGTTCATAACCTGGGCTCCTGCCTGGCACGGCGGCTCATCCAGCCACCCTGGAACTCCCGGGCATCGCTCCTTCCTCCCTGGGTGCCTGCACCCCATCAGTGTGGGCTATATTGGCACATGGCAGCCCTTTCCCCCGGGGCTGGCCCAGTCCTTACGCATCCTGCTGCCGAAGAGGAGCTGGAAGACGTCCTCCCAGCTGTCACGGTTCATGAAGGCGTAGTGGTTGAACACGGCCGAGGGGGAGGACTTCTCACAGTCGGCCTGCGTGGGCTGGTGGGCGAAGTCATAGGACCAGTAGTACTTGTCTAGGAGAGGATACACAGGGCATTAGTGGGGGACACGAACTCGGGGGGCGGGGGGAGCAGTGGGTAGAGGGTTGTCCTGCCCATGGCCATGGTACCAGGCTCTGCCCTTACCCTTGAAGAAATAGACTCTCTCATTGCCGTTGTAGCTGTGTGCGGGGAGGGCGAAGGCCGCGTCGACGTTGTTGGGGATGCCTTCGAAGCCCTCAGAGATGTCGCGTGGGTACCCGGTGTCCAGCACTCCATCATCAAAACGCCAATACTGGCTGCCCTGGGGGGTGTGAGACAGAGCAGGGGTAAGGGGGCTGGATGCAGCATCCCCCAGGCATGGCTCTGCTCAGGGGAAGCAGCATCCCCCCCATGCTGGAGCTGGAGCAGCATCCCCCAGGCACGGCTCATGCCCCCCATGGTGGGGCTGTGGCTGCCTGACAGCCACAGGGATTTGGGGATATCCAGCAGCAACTGTGTGCATGGATGCGTGGAGGAGGGCAGGGTGGGTTTGGGAGGGCTGTGCCAGCCACCGCGGGAGCACCCCCAGCCCTGCATCCAGGCTCCTGCCCACCTTGAAGAGGTAAGTCTTGCCCTGGCAGTTGATGCGGGTGAAGGCGGCGTCGATGGGACCCTCGATGCCCCAGACATCGCTGATGAGCTTGGGGTAGCCGGGCCGCACGCTCGTCTCGTCCAGCTCGTAGAAGTACTTCCCTGGGGAGAGAGGGAAAGTAGGAGTGGCAGGAGGGACCACAGCCACCGGTGTGTCCCCTGTGCCCAGGAAAGGTCTCCAAGGTACCTCGGAAAGCATAAATGGAACCGTTCTTCAGGTCAGTGAAGGCATCGAAAGGTTTCCTGCTGCACAGCTCCTCGGGTGGCCCTGCGGGGTCCGTCTCTCCAGCCGTATCTGGCGTGGTGCTGGGCAGCACCTCCACAGGCAGCTCTGGCAGCGTCACCCCGGGTTCTGGCTTGGTCTCCAGCGTGGGCTGCACCGTCAGCAGGGTCGGGGGATCTTCTGTGGGGGGCACCTCGGTGCCCGCTGGCGTACCGAAGTCGATGGTGAGGTTGTAGTCAAGGTAGTCATCCTCTGGCAAGGCGAACACGTCTCCCCGGGTCACTGTGGGAAGGAGCAGGTTGGTTCCTGGGAGCCCTGGGCATCTCCCACAGGATCTGGGTGCGGGAGCACAGATCTGCAGGGACCCCCAGGACCCTACGCTGCAGGCAGCAGTGAGCCAGCTGCCAGAAGCCCCTGGTGTTGCAGCACCCTGGGCACCAAATCCTGGCACTGCCTTTACCCTGAGGACACGGGTGGCTGCAGAGCTGGCCCAGCACGGACCCCTCCGAGCCCCGTGGCAGCCCCTGCCCCAGCTGAGTACCTTTGGCTTTGCAGACAGTGGAGTAGTCACTGCAGCAGCTCTGGTAGTACACGCAGAGGGTGTCGCACTGGCACTTGCGCCGCGCGTCGAAGCCATCTTCACACCGGCCCTCACAGGAGTCTGCAAGAGCCAACGGTCAGGGCAGGAGGAGTAACGTGGGGTGGGCAGTGGCGCCAGTGTGTCCCCCCACAGCCCAACCCTGGGGGTGAAAGCAAACGTGGTCACAGCCCAGATGGAGGGGATACCCCCACGGGTACCCCCAGCCCTGGGGCTACAGCGGGACCTCTCCCCACTCCCACCCAGGTCCTGCTGGGATGGAAGCCAAGGACCAGGCTGTACTGGGGTCCCAGCTCCGTGTTGGCAGCCCATGGCCAGGGATTTGCCCAGGGACCACCGATACCCTGTGCTGCCTGCCTGACTTCTCCCCACACTGCGAGGTGTAGCCAATGTGGCCGTGGCCACCATCTGGTCCCCTCCCCACCCTGCCCAGGCTCCCCAGCCCCTCTATCAGCCCAGGAGCCGCACTCCCTCCGTCCCCATCCTGGCTACCAGCGGGAAGCACCCGATGGGGGACTGGCCAGCTCGGGCTCACCTTCAGCAGCTCGGGCGGTGGCAAGCAGGGCTAGTAGGAGGGCAGGGAAGAGCAGCCTCATCCTGGGTGGCCGGGAGCGCAGCCCTCCTGCGACTGTGCGGGCTGGAGCGTGGCTGCGGCCGGGACCCCGGCATCCACTGTTTGCTCAGCCTGCCCCGGTGAGAGAAAACAAACAGGCCAAGGTCGGAGCAGAGGGAAAATGGGCAGGGACGGTCACCCACCCAGCATCCCCCACAGCCCACACCGAGCTGGGTGCGTTTTGGGGGTGGGGGGACACAGGGTTCCCCAGGCATCTCCAAGAGCCACTGGCCATGACTTTGCTGCCAGCGCCTTCCCGGCCAGGGTGTGTGTTAGGCACCAGTTCAGAGAGCAGGGAGGGCAGCAAGCCAGAGCCTGGAACCAGTTTTGAGGTCCTGCCACACTAATTTCATATAGTGAAACCTCATGGTATTACAGCTCACAGCCTCCATCTCGAGGGGAGCCTGTTTCCCAGTCTGGTCTTGGCAAGACAAAAGCCCAAACCAGAGGGGACAAAGGACCAGTGCTCAGCGGGCAAAGGGAAAAGCCCTGGGCTCATGCTTGCCCCAAACATCACTGTTTGGGAGGACTTGCTCTTGGGATTTCAACTTTCTCGATGTCAGCAAGGCTGGGAGCAGACCTGGGGACCCCCAAGGCATGGAGGCTGGGGACAGGGCAGGTGCCACCCCTGTGGACAGGGACCAGGGAGCGGGGGCCAGAGGTGAGCAGCCGGGAGGGAGGGGGGGAGAGCGGGAAGCCCTCTGCACTTTCACTGCAGTAGGCAAACAAAAGCCTGTGTATTTTGCTCCCATCATTCCCTTTCTGACCAATCTTTTTGGTTACTAATTAATGTCAACTCAGCTCTTTTGGCAGCTCCTGATAACTCCGGGATGTTTATTTAATCAGGGGCAAGGAGCAAACACACAGGAGGCTACAGAGATACCGCCTTCAGTTGCCTCCACTGTCACAGCACTGCTGGGACAGGAGCTCCGTGGGGTCTGTCCTGGCCCTGGGGAAGGACAGCAGCACCACTCTGAGCGTTAAGAAGTGATGGAAGATTTAAGGGGAGGAAAACCCAAGCAGGGTGCCCTCTCTTCTCCAGGGGCCCCACCTCTGCCAGCTCAGACACAGGCAGTTCCCGGCATCGGCTGCTCCCACCCTTGCTGGAAAAAGCTTTTATCTGGTGTTGCGAAAGGCATTTCTACCTGGAAAGTCCTGGTGAGCCAAGGGAAGCCACCAGACGTGGGCTGTTGGGGCAGGACTTCTCCTGCAGCCCCCATCACCCCCCTCCTTGCCCCCTAGGCTCAGCTATGGTGGGGACGGCGTTGTCCCCGGGTGCGAACCCCAGCCCAGCATTGCCCTAAAGCTTCATCCCATCCCTGTTGAATCGAGCCTGGGGGACAAGCACCCTGAGAGGGCTCAGGCTGGTGGGGAGGCTGCGGGGAGAGAAGGGCTGGGCAGTATCTGAGCTGCTTTTGCTGATCAGCTGAGACAAAGCTCCCTCCTGCTGCTCTCCAGGCTCCCAAGCACCAGCAAGGCTTGGTGAGCCCTTCCCTGGCTGCTGTGCTCAAAGCATGGCAGGAGGAGACCCCAGGAGAGGGGCTGGTTTGGTTAAAGGGACCCTGGGGAGCCCTTGCAGCCAAGGGCTGAGCTCTCCCAGCAAGGAGAGCTCTGGAGATGGAGCTGATCCCCCAGGGCCGGGCTGGGAATCCCTGTCATTCACAGAGCCCAGGCTGCTGGTGCTGGAAATCACTTTCAAAAAGCAAAGCAAAGCAAAGCAAAGCTCTATGGGCTTGTCAGGACAAGCTTAAGGGAATGGTTTGAATTCTGCCTGCCACAAGCAGCAGCCTCCTCCGAGGTAGCAAACCCCTGTTTTATATCACAACAGCCCGAATCGTTACCCCCAGTTAATAATAATTTATCAGGAAAATCCTTACTGGTTCTCTGCTGAGCCTCTCCTGCAGTACCGGGCTGCTTGGGTTGCCTTGTTTACCGTCCTTCACTCCGAGATAATGTTCCTTTCCTCTGTCTGTCCCTGCGTAGTGGATTCAGAGAGGATTAAAAACGCCTCTGTGGCATCAAAACATCAACTTGAATTTAAGTCTCAGTCTGAGCTGGCAACAACCTGGTTTGGGAGCCAAGGATTTAAGCTGCTCCTCCCAACACAGGCAAGAAGTGTCCAAAGCATTTCTGCCCTGAGCACGTCTGACCTGAAAAAAACAAAATAAAAGGGGCCCAGGCTGCCTCTGCTCGCTCTTTTATCATGCAAATACTGAGCCCACCCAGAAGAGCTGCTCTGAATTTCCACTATGCAAAAGGAGCTGTTTACCCCCCTGCACTGATACCAAATGGGTTCAAAATGCAGTGCCAGGATGGCCACAACCACACCGTGACCACGGCCACCACCGTGGCTGGCCCCTCTGCCCCTTTCACCGCTCACAGAGCAGGGGTCCCTGCCTGCTGTGGAGATGACCACAGGGGGACAGAAGGCCATAGAGCAGGGGACAGGGGCCATGGGGACAGAAGGACAAGCCCCAGCTCAGGCTGGGCAGGTGGAGGGCTGTGGAAGGAGGGGTCTGGGGGGATGCCAGAGCATCTGCAGCGAGGAGGGGGATGCTGCTGCCCAGAGATGAGCCCCTCCTTGGAGAGGCGGCGCCTGCGCGGGGTGACATCAGCCCCTGAGGACCCGAGATGCTGAGCCTGGCTCTGGGAAGGCGGCTCCTGCCACCGCTTCCAGTTCCGCATCCCGGCAGGATAGGGAGGGGAGAGGGAACCGGCAGCCCAGCCCTGCGACTGGACCCTGGGCCAGCTCCATCCCCCCTCTGGCTACCTCAGGTCCCCCCCCAAGGAGCGTGGTGGCCCTACCCGGGTGCTCCTGGCGGGCGGGTGACCGAGGATGCTGTGGTAGCAGATGCCGATGGTGCTCACCCTGCTCGTCTCCCTCTATAAACTCTGCCGGTTCTTCGCCATGGCGGGTGCAGAGAGGCTGGTGGTGCCGGAGTGTGTGAGCCAGGCAGGGAGCTGGGCAGGCGGGGGCAGCTCCAGGGAGCACCAGAAGGTCTCCCCCGGGGTGAACATGGATGTGAGGGCAGCCCTGGACCGGATTCTGCCCGCCCTGCACCGGACCATCGCCCGTGCCAAGCAGGCATCCAGCCCGGTGGAGCTGAGGAAGGCCATCACTGAGATCTTCCAGCTGGTGGAGGAAGCCTGGGGGATGCCCACGGTGGGGAGGGACGTGGCCAAAGTGCTGTGCGACGTGATCCGCCTGGAGGGGGGCCTGGACCTACTGCTGAACCTGCTGTACACAGCGGAGCTGGAGACCAAGTGTCAGGCAGGAAAACTCCTGGAGCAGATCCTGGTGGCAGAAAACAGGTGAGTCTGCAAAGAGACCCCCCCCCGGCTCTCCCTGGCACAGCCCTACCCTCCGCAGGCTCGCCTGCCACCCCGAGCAGGGATTTCCTCCACCCATCCTACCCACATCCCCCAAATTTCCCTGCTATGGGTGGTCCCGATGCATCAAACCCCCTCAGCTCAACACCACACGCCCCCCCCCAGCACTTGCACAGGGCACACCCTGGCAATGGCATGACCTGGCCTCCCTCCCCAGCTGGATGGAGAAGGACCAGCCCCAGCTCACGGGATGCTGGTGAGGATTGGGGTGTCCTCATGAGCCACCTTCAGCCTGGGGCCACCCAGACAAGACACCCTTTGTGGTTGAGCTGGGTCAGTTTGGCTGGACCAGAGCATCTCACGAGACAAGACTCTCCTTTAGCCATTAGAGCAGCAGGAGGAGGAGGAGGATGAAGCTGGTTCCCAGACACAGGGCTGGAGTGGGTCTCAAGTAGGGGGCCAGCTGGTCAGTGGCCCTCAGAGCCCCTCACCCGAGCTCAGAGGCTGGAGATGTGTGTGCTGCACCCCAGGACAGGTGAGAGGCATCCCCACACATGGGCTGGGAGCATGTGTGTGTGTGTGTGTGCAGACAAGCTCACGTATGAGGGTGCATGTGCACACATGGCATCCAACACACCTACAGGCACAGCAGTGCCCATGCAGTGCCCTTCAAACACCATGAACGCAGCCCCGCAAGGTCCCCCTGACAGACAAGCTCTCTGCTCTGCCCCACGTCTGGTTCATCACACCCCAGCAGCACCTTCTGGAGCGTGCTGGTCCCCGAGAGGACCCACATACCTGCCACGAGCTGGGTCAGGATCAACCTTTCCTTCCTGGCAAACACGTGGCTCTGCCAGCTCTGCTGTCCCTCGCTGTGCCCAACCCCAGACAGGGCTTTGGGCGGGTGTCGAGGAAGTCTGGCCAAGGTTTTGCTCCAGCTTCATGGGTGATGTGTCTTGCCCTAAGGTCACGGACACGAAGGCTGGGCCTCGCTGCACGCACTGGCAGGCAAAAAGAAGCAACAGCTAAATCAGGAAAGTCCATTAGAGTGGAATTAATCCCAGGAAACATCACTGGCTTGGTCTGAATTCAGCACTCGGCTTCCTGGCAAGAGAAAGCAGCTGCTGGATTCTCCACCTCTGCTCCAGGAGCAGTTCATGGGCTGGGGTCTCAGAGTAGCCATGGGCCCCCAGCCCCTTGCCCTCCGCAGCCTGACCCACCATCAATCTCCAAGCAATGGCAGGGACCCTTTGAGGGTCCAAACCTCTGGCTTAGAGACCTCTCCCAGCACCCCTGCGCAGCAGTGGCTGTGCTCAGCAGGGAGCTGGACCAGTCCTGGCCCCATCCCACGTCTCCAGGGAGTTGAGGACCTGGTGGCTCTGTGTTTGTCATCCAGCTCCACGGCCAAGTCCAGGCTTGGAGCCAGTCCCAGGCTGAGAGATTTTATTGTTTTTTCCCAGAGCTCTCCACAGCGTTCGCTGCCAAACCCACCCCAAGGTCAGCATGAGCCATGCGGGACCCAGGCTTCCCAGAAATGCTCTTCCTGCCTCCCAGCACGGAGAGGCCAACGTGCCTTCACCCCACCATCCCTGGGGGACAAATGCATCACTGCCCTCATGGCACCACGGCACAGGGCATCCACCCCAGGCTTGTGTTTTTTGAACAAAGCAGCTCCATCACAGCACCCAAAGGGTCATCCCCCAAGGCCAAAGATGGAGCTGCCCCCTCATCCCAGGCCATCTCATGGGAGGGCGACTGAGAGCGCATCATTTTCCCCTTCTTCACTCTATGCTTTTATGGCACAGCCCCATTCAGGTGTCATTTTAAGACCACCCTCGCAGCACAGGGCTACCAAGGACAGCTGTGGCTGGGAAGCAGCTGGTGGCCCTCATCCATCTGCCCCCAGGTTCTTGCCATCCTCTTCTAGGAGAGCATGGGATTGTGGAAATAAACAGCTTTCCTCCAAGCTGGCTCCATGTTACCATCCCAGGAGGGGCAGATCCCCATCTCTTGTACCTCCCTTTGACCAGGTCTGTGTGGTTACTCACCCAGGTATGAAATCCCCATCCTGGGCTTGGCACCGATCTGGAGACCAGCCAGAGGACAGCACAGATTAGGGAGAAATGAGTTTTCAGCCCTGAACACGAAGCAGCTCACACACCCCCAGGAAAGCTGACAAAGCAGATCTATTTCTAGCCTATCTCATGCTTTTAATTGCTATGTACATCTTACCTCGAGCACGAGAGCCTCTGGTGTGGTGGTCCTGGCCTATGCACTCCCTGTCCTGTCCCATCACGAGCTCTTCCAACACCAGCCTGTCACATCTCGCTGCACCACAGCCTGACAGCACATCTGGCAGCCACGTCCCAAAGGGAAACCTCTGGCTGTCATGGGACAAATGCCACTGAAACACGGGGGAGTTTGCACACCAGTCACTGTTCTCATTCCATGCTTGGCCACCTCCCCTCACCTGCCTGTGCCTCTCCTTCCTGCAGGGACCGCATCGCTCGGATCGGGCTGGGAGTGATCCTGAACTTAGCCAAGGAGCGGGACGTCCCCCAGCTGGCGCAGAGCGTCTCCGGTATCCTGGAGCACATGTTCAAACACACCGAGGAGACCTGTTTCCAGCTCATCTCTGATGGAGGCCTGGATGCTATCCTCTACTGGTGCCGCTGGACAGACCCCATCGTGCTGCGGCACTGCGCCATGGCCTTAGCCAACTGTGCCATGTACGGCGGGCAGGCCAACCAGCGCCTGATGATCGAGAAGAGGACAGCAGAGTGGCTTTTCCCCCTGGTGTTCTCAAGGGACGATGAACTAATCCGCCTGCACGCGTGCCTGGCCATCACGGTGCTGGCCACCAACAAGGAAATCGAGAAGGAGGTGGAGCGCTCGGGGACGCTGGCTCTGGTGGAGCCGTTCATCGCCTCGTTGGACCCGGAGCGGTTCGCCTGTGAGATGCTGGGCAGCAGTGACAACATCCAAGGGAGGACGGCGGAGGACCTGCAGCGGCTGGTACCTTTGTTGGACAGCTCGAGGCTGGAAGCGCAGTGCATCGCCGCCTTCTACCTCTGCACGGAGGCTGCCATCAAAACCAGGCAGAAGAAAACAAAGGTAAAGGGTAGGTTGGCCTGAAGAAAGGAGATGCAAAAGGGAAGAGGTTCCGCAACTGCATCTTGGTGTCCATGGGTCCCCTCAGAGCTCATCGAGTACCCTGGTCTTTGGCTGGCCTGGCACAGGTTGTTGTGATGTCTCCTCCCTTTGTGTCCCCAGATTTTCAGTGAGATTGGGGCCACGCAGAGCCTGAAGAGAGTTGTGTGTTACTCTACCAGCAGCACCACCTCCTCCCTGGCCAAAAAGGTGCTGCGCATGATAGGGGAGGAAGTTCCTCGGCGCATCCTACCCACCGTTCCCAACTGGAAGCCCTGTGAGGTGCAGACGTGGCTGCAGCAGATCGGATTCAACAAATACTGCCAGAGCTTCCTGGTAGGGCTGCATGCTGGGGGAGGGACACCTGGATGGGCTTTTTTGCCCCATCTTGTAGCAGAGGTGTAAGCATCTCACCCAGCGGCTTTTCCTGAGACCTTTCCAGCCTGGATTTCTCTTGGCAGGACCACCAGGTAGATGGAGACATTCTCCTGAGACTGACAGAGGAGGAGCTGCAGGAGGATTTGGGGATGGAATCCAGCATCACTCGGAAGAGGTAAGACCTCTGTACCTGAGGATTGCTACCAGGGCACACTGGTCTCTCTCATGGTGGCAGAGCCAGGGGAAAGGTCTGTTCTTTCCCTTCTTGCAAAGACAAGAACAGAGACCCTCAAAGTGGGAAACCTGGACTGGCAGGGCTTTTCCAGCACAGTATGCAGTCCCAGAGGGATTCCTGCGATGTGGGCAATGCACGGTAGAGGTGTGGGATGGGGAGAGACCACAGGGAAGGTGGGATCCTGCAAGTCACCCAGAAAGATGGGAACTTACCCAAACTTCTCCTCCCTTAGCTGAGCTCCTCAAGCCTCCATATCCTGAGGACCAATGCTCCTGCAGTCACCCAGATGTTCATCTGTATTTCTTTAGCTCATTCTTCACCATAGCACGTAGCTGCACTCTCTCTCTTGCACAGATAAAAGATGTCTCTAGATCCTGTCTGGTCCAGCAGCCTCCCCTCCCCACTCCACGTTGTTGTTTGTTTCTCCGGTAGGTTTTTCCGGGAGCTGACGGAGCTGAAGACCTTCGCAAACTACTCCACCTGCGACCGCAGCAACCTGGCCGACTGGCTGGGCAGCATCGACCCCAAGTTCCGGCAGTACACCTACAACCTGCTGACGTGCGGCATCAACCGCAACTTCTTGCACCGGGTGACGGAGCAGCAGCTGCAGGAGGACTGCCACATCCACACGGGCTTCCACCGCGTCCGCATCCTCACCGCTGCAAGGGGTGAGGGTCCTCTGCTGCTGCTGCTCGTTGCGCTGGAGCCGGCGAGCTGGGGCGAGTACGGAGGGTTGTTTGGGATGAGTTGTTGGGTCCTTCTAACTTTTGGTTGCTGTTTGCTCTGCCTAGAAATGCTTCACTCCCCTATAACGCTGCAAACTGCATCCAACGGGACTGATGTGTTTATCAGCTACCGGAGGAGCACTGGGTCGCAGCTGGCCAGGTGAGTCCTGGGGGCAACCTTATGGTGCTGGGCTGAAGCCCAGAGTGAAGGCTGGTGATGAGGCATGGGAAGAGCGTGGAGGCAGGAGAGCTGCAGGCTGCAACAGGGAGAGGCTGCCAAAAGCTGCAGTGCAAGTGGGGACAGCAAGTGCCACGAGCTGCATGGTGGACAGTCCTGTCCCAGTCCTGCCACTGCCACCTTGTCCCTCTTTTTCCCTGCTGTGCTTGTAGGAGATCACAGCGGGGAGTTAATGTCCTGCTCCTCGTGTTTTCTGCGTGGGTCCAGACACCTGTGAGCAGGCTGGGCTGGCAGCTGGCATCTCCAGGACCATGACATTCCCTGTGGAAGGCTGTTCACTGCCCCTCTGTCTCACCATGTCTTGGGCAATGTGGTGGGAGAGTGCATGAAACCCGGGCGCTGGCCATTGCTCTCCTCACGGTGCTGTCCTCTCTTGCCCACCAGCCTGCTGAAGGTCCACCTGCAGCTGCACGGCTTCAGCGTGTTCATCGATGTGGAGAAGCTGGAGGCAGGGAAGTTTGAGGACAAGCTGATCCAGAGCGTCATGAGTGCCCGCAATTTCGTGCTGGTCCTCTCGCCAAACGCGCTGGATAAATGCATGGGAGACCCCGAGTGCAAGGATTGGGTGCACAAGGTAGGAGATGCCATCAGGTGAATGTTGGAGCTGGATGGGGCTGGCGGTGGGTAAACTTGCGCCACAGCCTGAGCACTCACATGTTCCTGCAGGAGATTGTGACAGCCCTGAACTCTGGAAAGAACATTGTGCCTGTTACAGACCATTTTGAGTGGCCAGACCCAGAAACACTTCCCAAGGACATGAGGGCTGTCCTGAAATTTAATGGTATCAAGTAAGTAAGAGGAACACGTGCCATGAGGTTCCTTGACACCTGGAGAGAATGGCTTGCATAAGCAGTAGCAAAGAGCACAAGGAACAAAGGGAGGAACAGATGAGGGAGGCAGAATGGGCCAAGGAGAGGTGAGTCAGCTCAGGGACTCCAGACCATGAAGGGAGCAAAGGTCCCCACCATAACCCTTCTGCTGTTATTGTGCTTGGGGTTCTTCTGGGTAACCGAGGTCTCCACCCCCTTGCCCCTTGGAGGACACTCATCCTCTTGCCCCAGCTAGGGACAGCTCGCCTGGGTTCCTCTCACCATCCATGCAGCAGAGGTCCAGGCTGGCATCCCAACCTGCTTGTAGCCATCCAGCCTGGCAGGGCACAGGGAAAGGGCTTTGCTGCAGCATCCAGTGTTCTTCCACTTCCCGTGGGAGGAAAGGGCACTCCTGGAGAGCTGGGGTGGAGGAAGGGGGTCTCCCCGGCTCCCGACTCAAGTGCTGTCTCACGGCATCTTGCACAATGGAAAAATTAACTCAGATTTTCCCCTCAAACACAGGTGGTCCCACGAGTACCAGGAGGCCACAATCGACAAAATCATCCGCTTTCTCCAGGGCCGTTCCTCCCGGGACTCCTCAGCTGGGTCGGAGAATGGCCTGGACTGCTTGCCCTCCTTGGGGCAGCCCTAGAACCAGCACCTCATCTCCTCCAGAGACTTCCCAGGTGACTTGTGGGCCCAAAATTTTCCCTTTAGAATTTTTCCCCCATCTTAGTACCTTGGCTTGAGATGAGGCCTTGGCTCATTAGCCCCCCTTCACCCTCCAAATGCAAGCTAAAAGGCCAGTACTCACTTGTATGGTGCCTGGCAAGCCAAGCCAGGGTGGACTCTGGGATGGACAAGTTGTCTTCCACATCTTCCCCCGGCATGGCAGGACATGCAGGCTACACCTTCTGCAATGCAAGGGGTGTGAGGGAGACCAAAACTGTCCAGACCCCTGCAAAAATGGCTGCAGCTTCCCCCAGAATCATCTCCGAAGAGGAAGGATCTTCTGAAGACCACAAGCTGGGGGAGTGGTGAGGGGTACATCGCAAGAGGACACGTGAGGGAGAAGAGCAGCTGAGAGGGAACGGTCCATAAGGATGGTATGGCCTCTGCTGGGTGCCATGGGAATATCGTTGCGGTCAGAAGCTGAGAGCAGGAAAGCGCAAACAAAAGCTAAGCTCTAACGAAACCCCCGTGTTTGGGAAAGATAACACACAGAAGCTTCTAAACGGCTCAGCAGAAGCTTTCTCTTTCCCAGTAACCTCCCTTTATCTCGAGCTCGCTTCCTCTTTGAGGGCCTTTAACTTCCTAATGCTGCAAAACCACTTTGTGCTCTTAACTCTGGTGATAGAAGTTTGGGTTTAGATCACGTAAAGTTTCAGCAGGGTCTTTGCGAGAATTGCTTTTAAAACAATGTCCTTCCCTGTATCTGATGTCTCAGCTTTGCCACTTTATCAGCTCTAGACTTATAGGGCACAGGAAGCTGGACTGTGACTCTGGAGAACACATATCCATGCAGACCTGGAAGATGTTAATTGCTGTATTGTACTTGTGGAGTTATCACACACTGACTGTATTTTATTCTGTTGTTGGTGCTCCACAGCAGAGCCGTGGTCTGTTCCGTAGTATCTCACTGCTGACAGCCCTGGCTGAGCTCCTCGGGCTCAGGGTTGTCCCTCCTCTCTGCTGGGTGCAACACCAAGTGGCATTTGGTTCTTTCTACCAACCTCTTCTCAACGCTCACCAGGTCTTTTTGCACCTACTCACCTCGAAATACCAGGAAGGAGTTAAGTCGATGCAAAGGGCAGGCGGAGGCTGCCAGATGTGAGCAGGACCAGCAGGTCCTGCTGCTGACCCTGCAGGTGAGGAACCTTGGGCACCCGGACACACCTCCCCTCGATTCTGCACTCCCAGCCTTTTCCTGCATCTCTCACCTGCTCGGAGGGTGAGCAGGCTCTTAACAACTTGCTGTTTTGCAATTAGGACCAGAAATTGCAGCTCCTACCTCAGCTTGAATTTTTTGATGCAAAGCAAAGTGAATAATGCAAAAAGACATCCTTGTTCAGAGGACACACAGGAGGAAGAGCAAGCCATGCCTGGGAAACACCAGCCTGCCCTGACGGCCGGGAAACCAGGCTGATGCACCATGCTTCAGAAGAAGCAAGGTCCTTTGCCTGTCCCTGCTCAAGAGAACTCAACACTTTCAGAAGGTAATGAGGAGCCTCAGCCACCTTGTCCTTATCCCGGCTCTCCCTGAAGCCTTGCTGCTGCCTTAACTGGCAGAAACACAAACACATTTCCTTTTGGCTTAGATCCATGAACATTTGAGAAAAAAAAAAAAAAAAAAAAAAAAAAAAAAAAGAAAAAAAAAAGAGTTAAATTCTGGTGCTTAATTACAGCTTTATGGATATTTCTTATCAGCTCACAGTTAATGGCATCTTTGTTCTCCAGTGAAAGGTTAATAGCTCTATCTGCCCAGCACTCATCAGAAATAGAATCTATCTAATCTCCAGATTAAGCATGAGGCAACCAGCAGGTGAGCCCAAAGGTGAATCTGCCAAAGGATGAAAGTCACTTGTGAGCTGCTTCAGGGAAAAGGCTTGAGGAACTGATTGAGTGTCAAGGCCTCCGTGGCCACTGAAGGAGTCTCACACAAACAGTCCTCAGGATTTTTCTCCCTACAGTAATACACAGTAAGGCTATCGCCTCTTGTTTCCCAGGAGCTGCTGAGCAATTAACCTCCTCACCCACCATTCAGTCCAGAGAAGAGTTATTTGTCCTCTCCAGCCTAGGTGTCTCACCTGCAATGAGATCCTATCTCATGCCCCAGCTGCCCAGACTGTGACTTTGCCCATTTCCCCATCATTCAGTTATCTTCACCTTAATGAACCCGCCCTGCTCTGATGACACATCCCACACCCAACCCCTTCCAGATTCTCAAGGAGGTGAATCCTTCTGTTCTCACCCTTCCTTATTCCTTTGCCATATCATGTCTGAAAGTGTTTAAAGTTGTTCTATCAGATACTATTAATAAATCTGGTTTATACTCTAAATCCCCACCTCTTTTCTGTTTGTGTGATGTGCTTCTCTCCCTGCAGCCTTCTCACACTTGCTCTCTTGCTGTCACGCTTTCTCATCCTCTGGAGGGACAGCAGAACTGACATTCTCCAGGCACCATTCTCGCTGGGGACCCACACTTCATGCTCATCTTTGCATGGACTGATGTAGCTCACTCCATCCCCAGGGGCCTGCTGCCCACAATCACGATGCACGGATCATGTATTTGCTTCGTGGCTGTAGTTCTTGGTGGAGAGCCTAGAAAAACTTTGGTTTAATTTTTTTTTTCTTTTAATAGAATATAACAGCTCCTATTGAATTTCTGCTTTGCAAGGACACTGGCTCAAGGAGGGAAGCAGAGCCAGTATCCAAGTCTCACCTCACTGCACAATGCCCAGCAGCTGCTAGCACTGGTGTCCACGGAGTCTGTTGGTAGAGAAGACTTCACCGTCAGTTCAGCTACAAAGATCAAACGCAACGCTCACAGCATGCCCTGTTCCTCAGGGAGGGTAATTCTGGGCTCAGCCACGTCGGTCAGACAAGTAACCCCTGCCTATGTCCACTGGCATAACCACCCACATCAAGTGGCGTAACACCAAGTTCTTAAAGCCTCCCTCCTCCTCCACCTCCTGCTTTTCTCCTCCCCGTTCTCCTGCTTTTACCAGGAACTCCTAATGAAAAGGGAGCAAAGCCGTACACAAGCATTATATGTTTACTGCACAGGCTAAACACCCCCACAAGCTTTACTTCAGTGTTCAGAAAAAACAAGCTTTGGCTGCTTGCAAGTCCCAAACCTGCATTTTTCCTGACTCAGGACTCCTACATGCTCTTTCTTCACAAGGCAGGTAACTTCCTGCTGCTGCTTCTTCACTACAGAGTCTTCTTCATAGAAGCAGAGAATGAGGCAAGGACAAATAATATCAACAGCTGTACCAGAAAAGTTATCCTTTTATGAACCATAAAAGAGAATGGAGGTTTTATTCATTCTGAAAGCAACATATCTGCTAAGCAATTCCACGGTCAAGGACATTATTGCATGCATCTGAACAGTGTGTGCAGTGCAGTGTACACAGAACTGCTGGTTTATGGCAGTTTGAAGAAAACAACATTGAGGAAATAATGCTTAATGCTTTCAAAAGAATAATTATGGATACCCAGGACACAGAGGTTTGCTTGCTGGCATCAACATATTCCAAGAAGGGCAGCAGAAGCAAGGTCACTGACACAAACATAACAAAATATTTTATCTCCAAAGACACTAGTCCTGTCCCCACACCAGCCCATCCCAACAGTGCTGGGTACTGATGAGGAAGGACTGCTCCTGGCTCTGCCATAAGCACACATGACACCAAGGTCCTCTTAAAACAGCTGGGGCCTCAAATATATAATTCAGTGTCAGGGTCAGTGACTAGGGAGGCCCAATTTTGTCAGTTTTAGCCTTAACTTCACCAGTTTTGGCAACTGCCAATTAAGGCACCTATTTGCACCTTAGTATCCTCACACCAGCTATTATTTCTTGAAAGCACCTTTGAAATCCCGGGCTGAGCTGCAGCCAGCCAGGCAGGACACCACTGGCACTCCTCACTACAAGTGCTTCATGCATGAGACTCTCTCCCTGGGAGGCCTCTAACTTACAAAGCAACACTCATATGACTTTTATTGGCAGATAAAAGACAGATCTCCCCCCTCAGCAGCACGCTGTTGGGTACTTCTTGCTCTGCAGGCTTTGGCCTGGGCCTCACCCACACCAACAGCTCATCTGCTGCACACTGTAGTACTCAGAGGGGAAGATGTTTGGCAATTAAACCAGAATTCAGTCCACTCACCACTAAAAGCATGCCACAGACCGTTCCCTCCCCACCAAACCCCAAACCACTAACCCGCCCTGCAAATGGCCAACAATGGCTTTTACTCTTGATTGGCTTTTGGGTCTCTTGGGTTTTCTCTGACAGATGAGCCAACACAACAGCGAGGAGGCATTCACATCTGCAAATCGAGTTCCTAATGGTAGTCAGAGCGAGGATTTCCAACTATTTGGCATTTAAAATTTAGTAAGGACAAGAAAAGTGTCCTTCAAGGGAAGAATAAAGAGCAGTCTTCAGATGGACTCTGCCCAGCTTCCCAATTCCTTGTTGCCAAGCTGCTGCTCAGCCATCTGCCGGGGACAGGGAAGCTTCTGAGAAGTCATTGTAGTCCCGCTTTGAGTCCCAGATTTCTATCCACCTAAGAAAGAAAGAACAGTTAGAGCCTACGAAGGCACACTGGGACGTCGCTGAATGAAGGGAGTTTTAAAAGTTTCAAAGGAACAGAACAAAATGACCCTGCCAGGAGCTGTTTCACTTCTACCGCAAATCCCAACACATTCTCTCTCGCAGGACTAACCAGGGGTTTCATTTTCTATCATGACACTTCTGCTTTAATTAGTAGAGAAACAACAGGAAGAGAGACTGCTAAGAGAGCTCCATCTCTTCCATAAAGGAGGACTTTCAAATCCAACTCCAGATTTTGGATTCCACTCTAAAGGGTGGAGTGAGACTTTGAATGTCTCAGCTACCTCACTTGTGCTGGAGGTTTATCACTAGGGTCCAGATGCCAGAAGAAATGGACCTCTGGTTACCGGGGCACTAAACACCCTCTCATAAGAATAATTGCAAATATGCCTTAAAAACTGCAAGCCTCTATCCTGAGTAAATAGTATTTTTCATATTATACTTCACTATGGCAAAGTTTGAAAATTTGAGGTAAATTACCCAATAATAGCTGCTGGAATAAGAAGAATTATAGCCCCGAAGAGAAACGGGAATCCCCTCATGAAGTGCAAGGTGGCAGGGTAGAGGGAGTTGAACACTCCTGTAGCCACAAGTGAACACAGCCCTTCCACGCAGGCAACAGAGGCAAAGAGAGCACCTGGAAAAGATATTTAAGAGGTGAACGGTGAGACAACCCTGCCTGCAAACATCTTTCCATCACCTTCAGTGGGATTCTGTGAATCTTTCCAAGGGTTTACACTTCCCATCAGAAAACTGGTGTCTGTATTGTCAAACGTAGTGAGCAAGAGCTGGGAGCAGAGATCAGGCACACCGTGCCAGCCTGGCAGGTCAAACCTGTCCAGCTCTGCTCCTCTGTAGCCAGGACCAGCTTGCTGACCTCCAGAACTTGTATCACCAGAGCTGACCAGATATATTATATATCAGCTGGATTGTAAATGCTTTAGACAGGGCTATCTTGATCTGCTTACTGCCAAGCACATCTTATCGCTTGTTAAACATTAAGTTCAGCATAAGACTGGATTTTATAGATTTAGCATCATAAATCTGGTATCAAGTGTGCACCACCTTCATTCTAAAGTTAGAAACATGAATTCCCTAAAGTGACCTTTCCCACCTCGATCCCCTCCTCCCGTCTGCCTGCAGAGGCAATTCCTGAGCTATATTTAACAGCAAGTGCAACGAAAAAAATTACAGGAGGAAAGACAAATATGCTCCTCCTATGGGTTATCCATGATCTTTCACCATGGTCAATGATATAACCCTCTAACAACACCAGGTTTCATCCCACTGTTACTGATCTACAGAAAAGAATCATGGTCAGGGAAATCACTGCCTTCTGCTCATTATATAATCCATTTTAACCCTTGCTCTTAGTAAAAGTTTTGGAAACGAATGAATGAATGAATGATTCCCGAGCTTGAGGGCAATGATTTTCATCTTGCTTTCCCTCTCTCACCCTCAACTTGAAAATGTAGCCAGTCTAAATGGATGAAAACCGACAATTATTCTGAAAAAATAAAATGGTACCCTGGGCCTGAGGGTGAATGTAGGGGCACAAAGGTGCAAAGGAGCCAGGGACATCCTAACCTCCCAAAGCAGTTTAGTTTTAGTGTTCCATGAGACAGTGTTTTGGGACCTGGCTTGAACAGAGCGGTGATTCCTTACCCTGTTCCGTCTCACTGACCAGCTTGGAGAGCTTGGCTCTGATGACTGGAGTGGCTGCCATGGAAAGGAAGAGAAGCCCGTAACCTGTGAGCAAGATACAGCACATTAGGGAAAGCTCAGCTGAAAAACAAAGTCTCCAAAGCCAATCCCACAAATCTGTAGCTCCAGGCAGCTTCTCCCTGCTATATTTTGACCCAGTTCACCCTCCTGCCCTTCACAACGCACTTCAGTCTGTCTCTGCAGTGTAATACACCTCTAGGAACTATATGGTTGCACTTCCAACTTCAATGTTTGGCCAACTTTGCTGTTAGCAAGCCACAGTTTTGTTGGTACACAGGCTGAAACCGAGGCAGAACTTCCTCCACATGCCTGAACTCCCAGAAGCACCCTGCCCTCCTGCATCTCCTGCCATCTCCAAGCTCAGAGCCTGAGATACGGGGATTTAAGAACTGGCAATCACCTGTAAACATCAGTGGTGTTGTAGTTGCAAGAGAAATCACCACCAGTCCAGAAATATTGGAGAACAGTCCGATCTCTGCCACCCAGGTGTCTTCAAGGCAGAGCTGCAGCAGCCGCAGCCCTCCCAGGCTGCTCAGATAAGCCAAGTAATTAATGGCCGAACCGTACCCGATGAGGTCTGGGGTCCAGCAGAGAGGGGAGCCAAGCTCGTACAAAACATAGAGGTCCTTGGCCCCAAAATGTACCGTGACAATAAGAAAGAAAGCTAAGGAGTAAAGGGCGAGCTTCCACCTGGAGCTCATGTGTTCTGGGGCTGTGTACAGCCTGTAGACAGCCTTGTAATGACTGAGGGTCAACAGCTTGGCTGGTTTCTGCTGCTTCACCGATTCCTGGAGGCAGAACGCAGCGTAGAGAGCGGCGGCGAGGCTGGCAGCGAGCACCAGCCAGAAGGGGTTGATGTACCCCTGTGCCTTGCGCCACTGGCCACCCCCGATGCTGGCCAGCATGCCCGCGACGCCGAGGCAGGCCTCCAGGATGGCGACCCGAAACGTCCGTGCGCGTTTGTCGCTGGTGTCGGCCACGTAGGCGAAGCAGCTGGCCAGGATGAGGTTGTAGTCTCCCAGGAAGCCACTCAAAAGGCGGCCGAGGAGCATGAAGGCAACGTGGAGCTGTAGGTACATGACGAGGAGATAGATGGCTGCTTGGATGGCCATACCCAGCGCCGGCAGGACGAGCGCCGGACGGCGGCCCGCGCTGTCGCTCCATGGCCCGAAGAGCGTCACGGAGAAGAGCCCAACGAAGAAGCCTCCCACGTTGATAAAGAGGTTCCAGCGGGAAACCAGCGCTTCCACCTCCTGCAAGAGAAACAGAGAAACAGGCACTTGAGGCCCCGGGGTCGGCAGCCCCCAGCAGGGCCCTAGGA
>NW_015090977.1:2569750-2596316 GCF_001431845.1 Calidris pugnax | reverse complement strand
CCTGCCGTAGGGGCTCGTCGGCGGCGCTGTCGTTGCCGCAGGCGGCGGGGCTACTGGCGTTGGGGCCGTTGTAGCCACGCTCGGCCCCCAGGCGGTCCCAGAGGTACTGGGTGGCCAGCGGGCCCTGCAGACCGAGGGACAGCGTGGCCAGGAAGAGGAGCGGCTCGACGGGCGGCGACGGGGGGCGGAGGAGCCGAGCGCTCCGCCCGGGACGGGCTGCCCTCGCCCGCCGGCCCCGCCCCGCCCCCGGAGGCGGCAGCAGGACGGGGGGAACCGGGGGGATTTGGGGCTGGTTGTCGTGATGTCCCCCCGTGAACCGGGGAAGGGCTCAGCTCCGTGTTCCCATCACCTTCCGAGCGGCGGGGCTTGCGCTTGGGTCCCTGCTAAACATGTAGCTTTCAGCTCCTTTTAGTGTTATTTCACACGATCGTAGAATGGTTTAGGGTTGGAAGGGACCTTAAAGACCATCCAAGTTCCACCCTGTCCACCCTGGGCAGGGACACCTCCCACCAGAGCAGGTTCCTCAAAGCCCCATCCAGCCTGGCCTTGAACCCCTCCAGGGATGGGGCAGCCACAGCTTCTCGGGGCAACCTGTTCCAGTGTCTCACCACCCTCACAATAAACAATTTTTTCCCAGTATCTAATCTAAATCTCCCCTCTCAGTTTAAAACCAATACCCCTCCTCCTGTTGCCCTACTCCCTGACCAGAGTCCCTCCCCAGCTTTCCTGGAGCCCCTTTAGGTGCTGGAAGGGGCTCTAAGGTCTCCCTGGAGCCTTTTCTTCCCCAGTTCTCTCAGCCTGTCCTCACAGCAGAGGTGCTCCAACCCTGGGATCATCTTTGTGGCCTCCTCTGAACCCGCTCCAACAGGTCCATTTATTGATGGTTAAAGGAATTTAAACTTAAACCCCGCTCTCTCCTTACCTCCAAACAAAGGAAAAGTTATAATCAACGTTTTCAATGCACTGGGAATCTGAGAAATGTGGTAGCTAGCAATGTGTAATCACTTCTATTAATTCACAGCACATTAGAAAATGCTTTTGCTTCTAAAGGACAAAATAACTTATAAACTGTAACACACAGGAGATTTTGGCTGTGCTGTTACTTTCGGTCTGCCTTGAAGAGCAGATCAGTAAGCAACGACCAAGTTGTTCTTTAAATTCAAAGAACACAATTCAGAGTATTAGATTAACCCGTTTATATAAACTGGAGTGGTTCCATTAATGTAAACTGGCATCACTCCTTTGACACCATCGAGGGAGTGTTAATGGGCTACAGGTGAAGCTCTAACAAATCCCCCTGAAGACAAAACCCATTCATTTTGCAGGAATATACACATAAAGATCATTTATACCATCTTTGAAAGCAGCAGGACTCACGTAGCAGTGGAAACAAACCCTGTAGATGTGCTGGTTCTGAAGAACAGGCACGATTCGTCAGCTGAGGCCCTTCTGCGTTGTCACTCACACCCCGTAGGCCAGGCTGCAGCTGGAGGCCAACCTTTGTGTTCCAGAGATGTGAAAAACAGAGGTTTCCGTTCAGATTTTGATTGCAACTCTAGCACTTGAGAGTAGAAAATAGAAAAATTACTTTGTCATTGGCTGATTTTGTCACTGCACCTTTTCAAACACTAATTCAACATTAAGTGGATGCAAAATGTGGGGGTGAGTTGAGTATATAATTCATTTGAATCATTTGAAAGCTCTTTCTCATTTTTTTTTGTACCAAGGGTGAAACGCTAAAGCTCAGGATTGGCAGTTTTTTAACATGAAGTTATTTCTTGTGAGCAACATGCCTAAGTCCGGCCTGCAGGAGAGCAGTGGGTTTGCAGCTCTCACAACTGAAACCCCACCCTTTTTCCACCATAAGCAGGTTATCGAAAGAAAACAAGCCCCAGCAGAAAAGGGATGAGAGAGAGAAACAGCAGAAGCTCTTTGTGGAGCTGACATCAGATGACCTAACGTCTGTGCTTCTCTCTCTCTCTCTGCCTGAGTAAGCTATAAACAGAGCTGTGACAATTTATACCAATAAAATGGAAATGTTATCACCATTATCTGAAGCATGCACTTGCATAATCTACCAAATAAAGACTTCAAAGACATTAACAAGACACTCCCTTTGGAATTGAAAACTTCAATTCCGTTCTGGTGTATTTACAGAACCAAGTAATCCTTTCCTTGTGTTTTCAAAGTTTCTTGCAAATAGCACAAGTATTGCTGGTAATTTCCCAGTAGCACTTTTTTTCACCCTTTTTCTTTTTTTTCCCCCCCCCCCCCCAAGCGTTTCTGGCACAGGGTCCGCCCTGATGCGGATGCGGCAGACAGAGCTAGGTTGGGGGGGGGGGGGGGGGGGCGATTCCCCCCCCCCCCCTTTTTTTTTTTTTCCCCCCCCCCCCCCCAATACACCTTGCAAGCTACCAAAGCTGTGCCTATAAACCTGCAAGATCAGAGAGGTGGAAATAAAACCAGCCCAATGTCTGCAGTGATGCACTGCAGCCAAGTCTTTCCCAATGCACCGAGATGCAACAGACTGTGTCAGAAAGAGTCACCAGGTTCCTTCTTTGTCCCCACACCTTTCTCATAACACTCTGGGCTGCCACGGGGGAGGAACTGAGTTTTCACCAGGCCCGAGCGCTTCACCTATTTCTCTTTGAGTAGAAGAAAATGGAATTGTCATGAGGATCACCCCTGGACCACACAAAGACAGGTGTCCCTGCTCTCGGGTGGTAAGGACTATAAATCCCTTCTTGCGCGGGGACTCGATGTGGCATCTGGTGACAGAAGCTCTGCTCCAGTGGATTTTGCCACCCAAAGATTTCCTCAGTGAATGCAATGATGTTTATGTAACGCTTTGTGTAGATGTTTCTAATCTCTATATTTGAGTATTGCAGATGCAGATGTGTTTTTCAGTACTCTACATATTTTTAAAACCATTTTCAACAATTCTTCAAAGAAGGCATTGTTAAAGACCAAAAGATTAATATTCTTTTTAAAAAGCGTAGGTCACTTCAGGATGCTTTTAATAAAGCCACTTGGTCCACAAGGAGTTAATTCTCTCCTGCATTTACCAGTTACCAGGAATATTGTCTTAAGAAAGTTCTTGGTCTGACACTCTTTTGCTGTCCCCTCCCTTCTTTGTTCTCTTCCTTCTTTCTCCGATTACAGTTCCAAAAACAACACCCAATCTCCTGAGGTCAATGGTTAATATTCCCCAGTGTTTATATAGTCTCCAGCAGCAGAGCTCGGGCCTTTCAGCACTGGGCTAGCTCCAGCACCATGGCTGGCATCCTGCAGATGACACTTGCCTTCAGGAAATACCTGATCATAGTGCTCGTACCCCTGGTGTTTCTCCCTCTGCCTCTGGCTGTCCCTACCAAGGTAAGAACTTTTTAAATTGAATTTGAGAGCCAAATCTCACCTTAGAGTTGTTCCTTTTAAGTGACGGACCTGAAGAGAATGTACAGATTCTCTCTCGGATGCACTACCTTCATTTATTGCTCGAAGATCTGAAGATCTTTTTTTTTTTTTTCTGAGCAGACCCCTTTGACCGATAGTGGGGGAATATAAAAGCAGTAGGACACAGATGGATGAACAGATACATCAGTGATTGCATATTCTAGAAGAATGCTCAGGGACATGAGATTTTTAACTTTTGCTTTGCATCTAACTGATTTAGCAAAGGACTTTCTATGTTGAAGCTTATATATGTGGACCTAATTGACCATCTAAGGCTCAATTTTAATCCCCCTTCTGATTTTCTAGAAGTATCCAGTCCACATCCTCTTCTAATTGTTTCCTTGTTGCCGTGCCAGATAGAAGAGGCATTTTTCTTGGTCAGGTGGACAAGGCATTCTGATAATTAAGGATAAAATAATAGGTATTTCACTCTTGTTTTTAGCGTATTTCTGTAACAATTTCTCCAAGTAATGATTTAAAATTTAAAATGCCAAGTTTTGGAAGACACTTTGCTTAAGATCCCTTCAGAAAAAATTAACTACAAAAACTTGTAGTAGGTTTTTCTGAGACATCGATCATCTAAATACAGCACTGTGAGCCAGGCAGACTGCCAGGGTTGTGATGATGCTTCACTCTGGCTTATTTCTCCCCCTCCCAATCTCTTCATGCAGAGAGATGTAATCTCTGCTCTTCAGTGCTCTCGTTACAGTCCCAGCATCATTAAATAGCTAATCCCAACCTACCTCTCCTGCCACTGCTCTTTGCATGTCAAGTCCTGGCTCCTTCCTCTGCCTGCCTGTCTCCTGGTTCCTGTGACTCCCAGTTTCTAGTCTCCTTCGCCAAGCTTTGTTCTTCAATCCACTAGCTCTTCCCTGTCCTTTTTTTTTTTTTTTTTTTATTGCCTCCTGCCCCTTTGGTGAGGTGAGAGAGTGAGTGGAGGAGCCTGATGTGCCATGGGGGACGTGCCATGGGTGCCAGCCAGAGCCTTTTTTTTTTTTTTTTTTTAATTGCAGTCTGTCCCAAAGCTCCTTCTTCTTCACAGCTCTTTTTCCAAGTGTTATGAGAGATTACGGAGTTTTGACCAGAGGACTGAAGTCAAGAGTGTGATAGAGTGGCATTGGCTTGAGGTGAAATGTGCTAACTGATCAGGCGTGTCCTCCTAGTACTTTGCTATGCAAATAAAATAGTTTAACACTTAAAAGCTTACTAAGAAGAAAAACAGAAAAGTACTTTTTTGCTAGTTAACTTTCCATAGGCAACAGAGTTACTGAAGTTATAAGAGATCTTGATCAGAAAAGTTCTAAATGGCCAGCAGGAGCCAGATTTTTTTTTTTTTTCTTTTGTCCTGAGGCCAGAAGTTCAAACTTACTTGCTGGAGTCATTGTTACCATACAACAAGTCCTTGGTGTTACCTGTGGAATGATTTGGCAGTCTTGGTTGAGTTCCTCTGGTTTCTCTGAATGTCTCTCTCTGGTTTCTATGTAGTCAGCTACAACACAAAAAATTAAAATGTCCTGGACTTTTCCCTTTGCAATCTGAAAGGAGATTTCTTGTGTTAGAATTGTGCACTGTGGTACTGCTAAGCAGGAAAAGCTGGTACCTCCACAGGCAGAGTTGTAAGCAGACAACTTACCAGATGGAATTTCACATTTTTCTGTGCTGTTGAGCTATTAACCTGTCCTATAAATGACATTGCTCTGGACACTAAACTACTACAAATGAGAGCAAACAATGCTAAAGATTTTGTCTAAAGGCAGAGGAATGTCCCTGCAGGACAACTGACTTTGTGAAAAGCCTTATTCCAGCTTTGACTGTGAGGCTGTTCACAGCAGGCTGGAACTGAATAGCACTGTGACTACGATACATGTTCCAAAGCCCTGTTGAGGTCTCTCAAAAGGCACCCATTGGCATCTCTTAATCACAAAAATGGGAGAAAAATTATCACCAAAATGGAAAATTGCTTTCAGTGCTGGATGGGATATGTAATTCAGGTTCTCACTGCTCTCATTCAAAAATAAGTCTCAAAAAGGCGTCTTTTCATCTCTTCATTAATATCTTTCAGCTTTACTTCTCCAACCTTGCTGCTTTGGTAATTTACCACCCAGATTACTATCTTCTTTCCTAGAGACTGTTCAGCTCCCTGTTCATCCCTTCACCAGCTCTGTAATTTCTATGCCGCGTTCAGAAGTCCTGACCACATTTGCACCACAAGTTTACTCTTGCCAGCAACTCTTCCAGCTCCTTGGTTTAGTCCTCTGCAATTTACAGCCGTTACACCCTCCCGTCTCTTCATTGTTTCCTCAATAAGCAGCACTACATTTTCATTCATACTGTCCAGTATATTTTTGTGGACATCCTTGATTCAAGCCTAAACAACCACTTTTTTCTTCCTTTGGATTTGCTGGCACCCATTCTTGTGCTAGTTCCAAAATGAGGAAGAGACACTGTAACCTCTAATGTTACTTTTCCTTGCTTTCTTCACCAGCCCAGCCATAGGAAAATACCTTGTGATATGTTATTTCCAATCTTTTTAGTGTATGGGACTAAATTAAATATTTTTACATAAAATTTGGAGTGGTTGTCCAAAGCAGAACTAAATCACTGTTCCCTCAGACAAAGAGCACATGAAATAGGGGAATCATACCTTCTTCAACGAAGCAAGTCAAAGGCAGTGGAAGCTGTGACCGGTTTGTCAGTGAGCCGTTCAAATTCTGTAACAAGCTAAAAGTCCAATTAAATAAGATGAGTTAAGTCAACAAATGACTAATAAATGACTAATCAATAACTGATACCAATATTTACAGTACAAGGAATCCAGGCTGTTGAAATTAGCTGTGGTTCATCTAGGCCATGTTCTGAAACGTGCAGAAAAAGGGGTGGAGAAACCCTGACAGTAATAGTCAGTAACTATTTCTGCAAATTAAACACAGAAATATATCAAAAGAAAATACCACCATCAGCAAAATCAAGAAGTCTGTGCAGAGACAGCCGCTTCCTTATCATGAAGGGTTCAAAGTCACCCATTTGTTTCTTCTCCTAAGTTTCTTGTTTGTCCCCATCGCACGCCCCAGTCTTTTCCTCACTGTTCTGACAAGGTTGTTGAATAGTTTGTCAGTTGATTAGGATCTGCACAGGTGGGAGGCCAGACGGGAGGGGAACACAGAAAATAGCCTTTTCTCAAATCCCTTTATCAGGCAATGAATATAATTACGGGCTGTTGCCTTCTCCAAGCCTACGTGAGATGTACAGTCTGTTCTGACTGTGTGTACTCTTCCTCTGCCAGGAGGCCCAATGTGGCTACGTGATCATAGTGATGGCATTGTTTTGGTGCACGGAAGCCCTGCCGTTGGCGGTCACAGCTCTCTTTCCTGTCCTGCTCTTCCCACTAATGAACATCATGGATTCAACAAAAGTAAGAGACCTTGCTCCATACATGTTTGCCTGTGTATTTATTGGTCAGCTTCTCTTACCCTGGGATTATTTCCAGGGTGATTTCCAGAGTGTGGTGCAAAGAAGAGAAAATTGCACTATTGTTACACAGGGAATCGACTGCCTTCTCGGTGGAACAGAACTTGCATGACCCTAGAGTGAACTCTGGGTGGAGCTGCTAATCTGAAATCAAAGCAGTTTCACTGTTAGATAATAGAATCATAGAATGGTTTGGGTTAGAAGGGACCTTAAAGACCATCCAGTTCCACCTGAACACTTCCAGGGATGGGGCATACACAGCTTCTCTGGGCAACCTGTTCCAGTGTCCACCACCCACACAGTAAAGAATTTCTTCCTAATATGTAATCTAAATCTCCCCTCTTTCAGTTTAAAACCATTACCCCTCATCCTATTGCCACAGGCCCTGATAAAGGTCCCTCCCCATCTTAGATGGATTGCATAGTTACTGTGTGCTGTCTTTGGGACAAGATTCTCCCTCAGAAAATGCCTTCTCTCTTGGCTTCTTGTTACTGTTTTCTCTCCCTTGTTCCATGTTACAGGTCTGCCAGGAGTATTTGAAGGACACCAACATGCTTTTTATTGGGGGACTGCTGATGGCCATTGCTATTGAGAAATGGAACCTCCACAAGCGTGTTGCTCTGCGGGTCTTGCTTATCACTGGTGTCAGACCAGCCCTGTGAGTAACAGTTGTGAAAACACTTGTGGGATAAAGGACTTCATGTCATTGGTTCCTATCTCAGAGTTGCCTGTAGTCTCCTATGTGAATCTGCAAATCATATCCTACAAATGCTTTCTACAGTACCAATGAGTTAGTGCCTGAGCAAACCTTGCAAACGGGGATCCTTTGAGGTGTGTTACAGACGTGGGGCCTCTTTTTTGAATTCCAAATGGCTCCAAGTGGAGAAATAGCAGCAAGAGAGTCAATTCTGAAAAGACAAGGGTGCTTCTAGGCTTGGCCAGAAGCACAGATTTAGACAATCAGGAAAGACTACAGTGAAACATAGAAAACATATACTCTCTAACTGTTATACTGATTGCAAAGAGAAGAGAAATTATGGGGATGCTTGTTTTGAAAACAACAAATGTTTACCAGACTAGAACTTTAAGCTATGCAGAGGCTACAGGGCCCTATTTAATTTGTCTCAGATCATGAGAAGAGGGAATACTGAAGGAAATTACAAAGCAATAGAATAAAAATGCATACGAGATAAAGCCCTTTTCATCTAACATATAATCTGCATCTCATCTAAAGAATAATTTTCAGACAAATAATACAGTAATACTGAAACAAGGATTAGAATTTTATATGAGTAAGAAGAGAATCTTAAATGATAGAGGTAGGATAAAATTACAAACAAAAAAAAAAAGAGAGATCATCTTCCTTATGGCTTAAACTGATTGCCATTTGGGATCAAATTCAGGTTGTAATTCCTCTGTAAAATATATTATAACACATGAATATGTGTTATTGAGATGATCTGTCTTCCTTGGATGCATGCAGAATAAGCAGGATACTGACTAGATAAACTCTTTGCTCTGAGATACCAGCTGCCACTTTCCTAGTCAGAAGAATGTAAAAGCACAATTGGCTTAAATTGCAAAAAGAAAAAAATACATTAAATCTTACTTTTGTGACATTCACAAATGTGGTGACTGGGGTAAGAGGAAGTGCTAGGTGTGAATTGCTAAGCATTTTCCAAACCCAAGTGTTTGTAACCAAAGCTTGGCAACAACAACAAAACCAAGGGCACTGCAGTCCTCAGTTCTCTGAATGGGCTTTTTCAAACCTTTTAATTTCAGACTTCTCATGGGTTTCATGATTGTGACGGCCTTCCTCTCGATGTGGATCAGCAACACCGCCACCACTGCCATGATGGTCCCAATAGCACAGGCCGTGTTGGAACAGTTGCACAAGTCCGAAGTGGAGTCCAGCAGAGGTGGCCAAGCTTCTGATCACATCAATAAAGCCTTTGAACTGCAGGAAGAGCCAACTAAAACAGATAATTCCAAAGAAACAGAGGAAAAAGGTGACTGGGTTATGGGTGTTTTTCTCCTTGGGATAATGGAGGGTGATCTCACGCCTTCTTCACTGTCATTACAGTTGCTAGTAAATTCTAAAAGAAGAAGGTACATAAAGCTTCCTGACTGTGTCAGACAGCATTTATGAGACTCCTCCATGAACCAGACAAACACACAGCAAGATCCACTGACTCTGCCTGGTTAGAAATAGATTGAAAATATGAAACGTTGATAACTAATCAATAAAACAACAAAACGTATAAATTCTCCATTAGCTGAAACCTTTACATTAGGCTTGATATTTCACAATATATTTATGGTAGTTCAATTATTATCTACTGTATAACTTATCAGACAATAGGAAATTCCCAAGGGAAAATTTCTGCCCTATTTCATGCCAGAAGGTTAGGGATTAAAATGGTCTTTCTAATCTGAAGATATAGAATCATGCAATAATATCAGCTGCCTTGCTGTGTTCCGACCTTTGAGACAACTCAACTGTTTCTCAACCTAAATCTTAGTGCCAGCTGCTGGTACAGAACAAGTTCCCTTCAGTCCAACTCGTCCGACTCTGCTCTACCTCCTGAATTCTTGCCCCACCACATGCAGTTCAGACATTGCCCTAGTTCACCAAGCAGTACCATTGGACTTTATCACATATTTCAACCTCTTCTAAAAGAACTGCTCTGTATCAAGACAACTAGTGAAAATGAACAGAAGATCAAAGCATTAACAATGCTGGCATTAAAATGAGAAAGTCTGGTTCCTTCAGCTTCGAAATACTTGCCTTGAAATACTGAATTACATAGGCACAAGATCTTTCCTATCCACTCCACCTTCAGTAACTCTTGTTCCTGTCTTGGGACCTAGGTAATAGTCACGTCCTGACAATTGAGGAAGACAGAAAGAGAAATGAGAATCTGCTGGAGGAGAAACACAGGAATTTCTCCAAGGGAATGTCTCTCTGTATTTGTTATTCCGCCAGTATTGGAGGGATTGCTACTCTGACTGGGACCACACCAAACCTGGTACTGCAAGGACAAATTGATGAGTAAGTCTGGTTGAGTTTGGGATTACATACCCACTAAACTGCATCATTCTGCTACAGCTGACTTCCAGCCAACACAGAGAAGGAAAATATCGGTTTAGTAACTTCGCTGAGAAGTTACCTTCCTCAGTGGGTCTCACAGTACCTCCTCTTTTCTGAATCATCAATGAAGTACAGAAGAGAGTGAAAAATTTTGGATGCTAACAGCCATCTACATTTTACAGGCTCTTTCCCGGAAATGGCAATATCATCAACTTTGCCTCTTGGTTCTCCTTTGCCTTCCCCACCATGATCGTGTTACTGATTTTGACGTGGATTTGGCTGCAGATACTGTACCTGGGCTTTAAGTAAGTTCCCTTTACACCCTGTAATAGAGCTGACAGGCCAGTGAGCCAGTGCTCATTACATGGCGTAACACAAGTGATACTTTTATTGATGACCCTACACTTGGAAGTCAGACAGCAAGTGACAAAGTCCTCACGTACACCAGAGACCAGCAGAGCAGCGCACTCGGTATCTGTTAAAATACTGCAACATTTCCTCCAAGGAACCTGATCAAACCCCAGCTAAACATATTCTGTAGCTGAAAATAGGACATTATAACTGCACATAACCTGTTCTGCAGCATTGCTTTCATGCTCTGAAAGATTGTTGTGCTTCAGATCAGGAAATTGATTTCTACATACAGCTGGTAAATACCCTTGCGAGGAGAGTTGCTACAGACCTAGAGGATGAGGTCTATCCCAGTTCCCAGTGCTGATCACCCCATACAACCAGCTTGTGTTACCTGTTTAACACTTAGCCTATCACTTTTGGATTATCCCCAACCTCCGTTCTTTTAAATGGAAAGAGTGCTGTAATACCTGAAACGGTACTTTCCTCTTGAAATTCCTCTTTTAAAATTCTTCTTTTCTGTAGTTTTATAAAGTTTGGCAACTGTTTACCTTCCTGGTGAACATATAGCCTTGTCAATCACGCTAACATTGACATTATTTCCCCTTGTGTCCAGACAGCATATCTGCTTATATTTAGATCATGGGCTTTTAGGGGCAGGAAGCTTGTTTCTGGTCATCTTGGTGGCACACAGTACAATGCAGTTATGATCCAACACCTGTGGCTGCTGATGCTACAATAATAAGAATAATAATTATATATATAATTTCTATATGCATATATAAATACTTATATCTAAAAGACCATATGAATGAGTATAACATTTGGATTCTTAACTCTGAGGTATCTGGCAAATTTCTCTCACATTTGTTGTCCATTTTTTTTCTAGTTTTCCGAAGAATTTTGGTTGTACTGCAGATGCCTCTGCAAAGGCTAAGGAGAAACAGGCCTATGAAACTATCAAGGAAGAGAGCAAGAAATTGGGCTCCATGAAATTTGCAGAAATAGCAGTTTTGATCATCTTCATATTACTGGTATTGCTCTGGTTTACAAGAGACCCTGGTTTCATACCAGGTTGGGCAACAGTTCTTTTCAACAAAGGTGATACAAGGTACCACCACTTCTCCTCCTCACTTGGAATAAAAATTAAGTAGGCTAGATTTCATGAGAACATGGCTAGACTAAATATCTGACTGATCTATTGCAGCTATGTCACTGATGCTACAGTTGCCATCTTCATTTCAATTTTGCTGTTCATCATCCCTTCCGACATTTCTAGAAAGGACAGTGACAACGAAGGAACAGGTAAGTTTACTGAAGGCATCAAAAAACAAAAAAATCAACTGTCAGAATAGGTACACAAGAAGTTTTAAATTTTAGATTTACAAAGGAAATTTCAAACATTAAACAAGCTTTCAAATGGCTCTTCCTGCACAGCTACAGCTGTCTGCTTTAGGCTGGTCAAGGCGTATATCCCATAAAAGTTTTGTGTTTCATGTTATTTAACTAGAGTAGGAAACTCCTACCCCAGCAGTGTCCCAGACACTAGTATACACATATGTAGAAGTTTCTGAAGCTGGAATCTTCAGGAGACAATACATGACTTAACAGAAACACATACAGTTCTGCAGATACGTTGCCATGCTTTGAACTCACCTTTATTGTACTACGTCTCTTTGAGCAGCTACAAATCATTCATTAGTATTTTTGCAAGTCAAGTTTTAAAATCTTTGTTGATGAGGCTCCCATCATTTGCTTTAGGAGATAATTCCAACATCTACTTGATCTTGCTGACAGGAGTGTTTCCTGATGTTCAGACTAAACTCACCACCCACCAAGGAATCCTCCTGTCTTTGGAGGATGTGACATGGCTTACAAAATCTTTTTGGATTTTAGGCAGCAAGTCAAAGATCCGAGCACCTCCGGCTCTCTTGGACTGGAAAGTAGTTCACGAGAAAATGCCGTGGAACATTGTGTTTCTACTGGGAGGTGGCTTTGCCTTAGCCAAAGGCAGTGAGGTAACATTCCTCTGCTTACCTGGTATTTGTATCTTCCTGGGTGTTTTCCATCTTGCTTTTCATGCGTGCTCTCCCGGAACACAAGAGGGCACTTTGGTAGCACCAAACACGCGTTTCCTCAGCAAGTGGCAGTAGGACAGACTTCACCATCCTTAGGAGGAGTCCTGTGATTACCACAGATCTCTGTTGTTGCCTGTGTAAGTGGGAAGGTACCACCAATCGAGGCAGCATGATTAGCTCTGTTTCTAGAAAAGCAGAAGATTAAGAAACTACCCCAATATTATTAAAAGTTCTATTAAAAATCTTAATTAATGTAGCAAGCATGAGGAGATATTGTGCCCAGAATGGGTTCCAAACTATTTCAAACAAACTACTTATGGAAATACGATTTAAATTGAACTACTAAAAGACAAATACAGAGCTAGCTAGAGAACCTTCAGGAACACATAAAAACATCTGGCTGTCAAACTGAAGGCCATACTGATGTGCTTCTGCAGGTATCTGCCAGAAGTCCAGTGCTACAAATTATTTTGCAGTTTTGATCTAAAACGATGGAACAGACAATACATTTATTAATGTATTTAATAAATTTTTAGAGGAGGTGGTAAAAACGATCCTATCTCTGGAAAGTATGTTTAGAAAATGAAAGACTTGAGAAATTACTTTTTTTTTTTTTCTAGAATAAGTCATAAAATGCATAAAACCTGCTGCAAAAAGGAAGATCGTATACATTTGCAACTGTGGTTGCAAAGCCAGTAAGGAAGTTAGGCCATAATGCATGAAGCAGCAAGACAGGCACAGTTAGGATAAGTTCTCTTGAGAAGAACAGGTGAATAATAATGATGCCCAAACTAGAGCCCACAATGATAGGGAAGATGGTGGTATTTTTCAGTGACTGAGAAGGGTGAAAGGTATGAAAACCTTCAGAGAGATGATCAAGATCTCAGACAATGTGATGAAGTTACATTAAATCGCTAGAATATCTGCTAAGATATATGAAAGTGAGTTCAAAGATCTTTGTTTAGATTCAAAAGAAAGCCCCAAATATCCATCATGCACAACTAATGGCCTGAACAGAGAAATAATTATTTGCTATTAATAACATACTGTAAATGTTGTATCTTCTTCTTTCAAATTCTTTGGAAAGGAAAGAATATTTTTATTTAACTTACTAAATAATCATGTCTATGAGCACTGCCTCTTACATGTTCTTCTACAGAAAGCAGTTTGTATGAGAACTCCTATAAGAAGAGAAGGTGGAATTTGGATGAGAAATGTAATTGGGCTGTGATGTGGCTATTTCTTCTCCAGCCTACTCTCTTGACAGACCTCTTTCCTCTGTTACAGGAATCTGGTCTGTCTTCATGGTTAGGTACCAAACTGACTCCTCTGCAGCAGATCCCTCATCCAGCTATTGCTCTCCTGCTGTGTCTCCTTATCGCCACTTTCACCGAGTGCACCAGCAACGTGGCCACCACAACCCTCTTTCTCCCTATTCTGGCTTCAATGGTAAGCTCCAATGTTTCAAAATACTCTTCTAAGAACTGCTTTCAACTCTTCTCCAAGCATACATCTGGTCAATTATAAAAATGAACTGGCTGACACAGCCAAGCACCGGTTCTTCTATCCAATCGAGGAATACAAGACTTAAAATATACATATATGTATGTGCATGCATATATATTCACACACACTGTGCTTAGTTCAACCTTTCTAAAATCATTGCTGGTGAAAAGTAAAGGGATTAAATTCATTGGCATATTAGACTTTGCCTTCTGGCCTAAACAACCCCATGAGGTCACTGCCAGCTGTACTTGTTTTTTCCTATTTGTTCTGCATAGAGACAGCAACAGCAGCAGCATTTGCTTCCCTGCAACATTCCATTGCTGTATTTCACTCCGACCACTGGCCTTCCAGAAGTCTCTGAAGGTGATAGCATTAGTCAAGCTCTATGACCTAGTTCAGACTTTTGCATTTCCACTGGAGATTCCTGTTGCTGTGGTAGACAGAATTCTGCAGAGTCAAAAGCTGGTTCCAGACAGAAAGTGGAATAAGCTTCACCAAGATCTTTTTGTGCAGGTTTCAGCTAACCCCTAAACTGATCCATTCACCTTCAGAGTTTGGGCTACCCCATTTCCTCTGATAATTTAATTTTGTTCCTAACCAGTTTGGAGCCACTTTACATTTTTTTCCCTGGTTTTAGAGTTGAATACAACAATTATTATCAATTTATATGGCAGCAGTGATCAGATTCCACAATCGGGAACACAAAGCACTAACCCCAAAATCAATTCTTGCACTTGCTGCATAAAGACATTGGCTAGAAGTTTCGGAAGCAGAACCAAAATATGAGTGGCTGCAGTGTTTGTGAAAGAACGAGGTCTCTGACACAGGCAAATGCAATCAGCCTTCTGCCAAAAGATTTCTCTGCATTTTTTGTATTGGAACCATCATCTTTGCTCTCCCTTCTTGCACAGGCTGAGGCGATCTGTCTCCATCCCCTCTATGTCATGCTGCCCTGTACACTTTCTGCATCGTTGGCGTTCATGCTCCCAGTGGCCACTCCTCCTAACGCCATTGTCTTCTCATATGGACAACTCAGGGTTATCGATATGGTGAGCAAAAGCCCATTCTTTTCAGAATTTTCATCGCTAGTTTTGATCTTTCCTTTTTCTAATATTGGTTCGTCTTGAAAGAGTGCTAGAAAACTCACTGTACTCAGGATTTCAGGACTTCTAGTTTGAGTTTTATCCCTTGCAAACTCATTTTTTATAATGCAAATTATATTTGTGAAGAAAATCAGCTTAAATGTAATTTGATGGAGTTGTGAAAAAAAGACCAAAGAGAAAATCTCACCATAAAACCAGTCCCAATCAGCAGGGAAGGAAAAAAGTACTCAGTTCAACTAATAACCCTTTCTCTTTTATACTTCTAGGCCAAAGCTGGGTTTGTACTCAACATCCTAGGAGTTCTGACGATAACTCTAGCCATCAACACCTGGGCTTCATCTTTGTTTCAACTGCAAACCTTCCCATCTTGGGCAAACAGGACAGGTACATGCCCATAATACAGAGAGGGAAGGGACCACACAGCTGTTTCTGTTAGAACTGCAATGAGAGCAGGACTATCGCCTACACCAGTTTTGCCGCGGCAGTGGGTAAGAGACAGGCCTGTTCTGTGGAAAAGGACAAGCCACCTACAAGCAAAATCATTCCGTTGATGACAGCAATAAAATTGCCTAACAGTGCTGTTTAGCAGGCAATTTTGTTACCCCAGCAGTAAGACAAGGCAACCTTTGGCTTTTCAACTGTTCCAGGGATCTTTAGATTTTCTGTCTCAGCAGGGATAGATTTTCCCCAAGTACTAGCCACGTCGCTTCTCAAGCTCTGCCTGTAAAGTCTGAAATCTGCAGCGAGAAAGAAGAAAGAGGGATGTTCATAAACGGAAGGAGAGAGACTCTACATTCCTGATTTCATGCATCTATCTATGCATTGTCACAACTGATATGAATGTTCACCTGTATATGAGTATACAGGCCTCTGTGTGTATGTTCAAAATGTACATGATTGTTATATGCTCCGTGGACATTCACAGCAAAGCGTGTGTTGTATGATTACAGGCAAATCACATACTGTCAGCCCGTTCCATTACTTTGAAACATATTTATTTGCAGTCCACTTGTTATGAACGTGAAAGATGTTTGTCCCATTGTTATTTATGGAGATTGCAGCCTGCAAGGTCGTGTTAACAATAGCAATATTCTCTTGAGAAGGGCAGAGCCCCTGTGTCCTAATATATATATGATTGAATTACAGATTTTTTTTCTGTACCTGCCGTGTTATGTTTTCCTACTGTATATCACTGCTGCTAGTTCTGCCTTCCACATATCAACTACTTGTCTGCGTGCCTCTTTAAAATATCTTGCAATAATCAGAGAAGTTAGCATAATTGATTTTCTCTTATTGTTTAAGTAGTAATTACTTTATTATTACAAGTCTCATTTTCTTGGGCTCTCAAAACCAAGATCTTCCTTTTCAAAGGCCCCTAATACAATTAAGTATTTAATCCCCGTTCTGCTGGATCTGACTTTCAGTAGCACATTGAGTCCTAGTGACCAAACTGGAATATCCAAAGACACTTTACTAAATCAAGCACTTAGTACCATAAATGAGGTTGGGTTCAGTTATACAATCCATGCTCCTGAACTTTGCACCAAATGCTTTGCTCTGTTGATGCCTAAGTTTTGCACGAAGTGTATTGCATTTCTTAAATCCCACTTGAACCACACTGGTTCAAGCAGAGTGAATGTGAGTGAATTTCACTCTAAAATAGTACGCATGCTCTTCAAAATCTTTCTTCTTACTTTCTCTATCCTAATTATTAGGAGACAAGCACAAAGTGCAGTGTACATTTGATTTATAAAATATTAGAATTCACTGACCTGCAGTAGTTTCTTTCCAGTTCCAACTGCCAAGACAATTCTGGTATGTGCTGATCACAGATTCCCTTTGCACTGATAGCTCCATTGGCCTGACAAGGACAGTTGCTCTGGAAAATCACTGTCCCAGAATGAACAGTCTGGTCTGGTATTAACCCTTCAGTTGCTTTGAAAGGTAGTGTTTTGATTTGATATGTGATAGGGATCCAGTAGAATACCCACAGCACAAGAAGGAAAGACATTTATTCTCTTTTGCTAATGAGCTCCTGGGTAATTGATTTCAATCACATAATGACTTACTCAGGCCACTGCAAAACCACTCACCTTCTCTCCCTTTGCATTTACCTCTATCAAATAACATCCAAATCTGTCTAAATATTTTCACTGCGCTGCTCACCCTGTGTCTGAGCACCCAACAAAACGACAAACTCAAGCAGACGATTTGCTGCAAACCTCTCCCTTCTTTGCTCTTTGTCTACAGCATCAGGGCAGCGTGCATAGCTTTTGTTTGCTTTTTGTTTTCTTTGAAATACTTGCACATAGTTTACATGTCCTTCTAAATTACTGCTTAGCTAAGCAGGAAATGTTGAATTCTTATAACATTTCCCATCAGCCTCTCCTTCCAGCCCTTTAAAACTGTGTTATGATTCTTTGAAGTCTTTTCTATTAGTCTACATTATTCAGAGGCTGTGGTGTGCATAAGTACCTGTAGGAGCACAGGTGCAATCTTTATGGCAATCTCAAGAAGAAAGGAGAGAGACATCAAGTAGCACAGAGTGTCGTGGGGCCAATGCAATAATGCTGGGTGTTCCACGTTCATTAGCATGTATGAGTATATAAAGGTTAGAAACTCACCAGAAATGTCTGCAGCAAAAGTCACTCAAGGAGTACACAAATGCCCAGCTTCTAGAAGAAGAAGAAGGTGAAGAGCTGCCATCTGTAGACAGAGAAGAAAAGCTATCAAAACCAGCAGGATAAAAAGAGAACGGGAAATTTCATCAGCAGTTTCCACCTCGAAGTGATGGTAGTAGCAAATACACACTGGGCAGCTGATTGCCTTGGGTGTGTCTGAGCGCAGGACCAGTTGAGGTACAGCTAAATATAGTGTGCTTGTGCAAAAACCAGTAACCCCATTAAAAATGTTCATAATTTTCTAAGCAAAGCAGGTAGAAAGTGTTTCTAAGCCCCATTATTACACAGATCACCTTTGAAGGGTGGTTCCCCATTATGTTTCCAGATATTGCCCTCAAGGAGTGGCTCTATTTCCCATTGTGCGATCAAATTTCACAATCTTCTGTGAAACTGCCAGCTCAGCACCTGCTGTAGTTAGGTGTGATTTCCAATGCAGCTCTTCATTTCTGAGTTGACACTGCGTTTGTTTTACATAAGAGTTGTAAGTGATAAATTTGTTAATGAGAAGGGGATGTCTGCCTTCTCGCCTTTGCCTCCTCTGAAAAGCAAGTGCTCTACAAAAACCACAAAATACAGGTTTCCCACAGCAGATGCTGGTGAGTAAGTGGGTGACTCGCCGTCACCTCCTCCATTTTCCCCGGAGTTATGGTGCTGCCTTGCCTTGCCCAGACACACACACACACACACACACACACACACGAGTTCTACAGGCACACACATGTACACCCAAGAGAAGGTGAAGGACTTGTCCTGGTAAACATACACATTTCTACGACACATGACCACATCAGAAAAGCAGGTGAATTTTAAGCAGGCTAATACAACAGTGAAAAGAGCTCCCATTTGAGAAAGGCACTTCGTCATAAACGTCTTGACAGAAGTTTGCAAAGTGGCACGTGAGTGATGCAAGGATCACTTTGTCAAGCGCTGAAATCATAAACAGACTTCGCAGAACACAGGGCAATTTTAAAGCCAAAACAGGATAGAGCCAGCATGTCTTTTTAATCCTTCAGCTGGTTTGGAGAAACCAAAAATTTGCTCCCAGTCACTTAAAAGCTATTAAAATGAACTTCAAGGAAGCCTTGTTGGACAGCACTGAAACCTTGAAATGCATCTAGATCTTTTAATGTAATTCTTAAGCTTTCATTAAAAAAAAAAAACACAAAACAAAACAAAAAACAAACCTAGAAAACAACAGAATGAAAAAACCCACAAACTGCTTTGAAGTAAGTCTTAACATATAATGATATAATGGACATAAGATAATTCTCAAAAATATGAGAAATATTTTCAGAAAACAAAATGGAAACCAACAGAAACACTAAGGTCCCCTGTTTTATCCTATAGTCATCAGCATGTATGTAAATACAAACATTTCTCCAGAAGCTGTAAGAGCAGTTCCACTCTCAGCCCTGGAGGTAACTCCTCCCCGAGATAACTCTGGCATGTTGGCAGGAGCGTGCATCTTAGTGCAATGGTCCAGCTCTCTCCATTTGACATATTTATTCTAGGAATACAACCCTTTCCTCTCAATTAGCATGTTGGGTTTAGTGTTTGCAAAGGCAGAGGCGCAGTTTAGTATTTCTGCAATGATGAATAGCCAAATAAAGGACAGCAACTAGAAATACAAGGATTTAGGGAATACGTAACTTTAAATCATCAAGGAATTTCATAACCCTCAATTTTTTTTTTCCAACATGGAACCAACAAAACTATTTACAACTTGATTCACCGAACTTTATGATTTGAGTTAGTAATGACCAAGGTGCCAAAGTCTGGAAATGAAGTGGTGTGAATGTACTAATCACCCGGTGTCCAAAATAACAACTGTTTAATAGAACTTAATCACTGCCATCAATGCTACACATTTTCCCCTATTAAAGAAACACTTAATATTATTTATCCTTTAATCATACTAACAGACTGAAAACGTCGAGTTGCTATTCAGGATGTAGAGATTCCCTTGCCATGTGCCATCTAGTGGCTGCAGGCTCTCTGCCGGACCATGCCCAAAATTCCCAATTCCAGGCCAAGCACCTAGTCCGGGGTTGATCTTCCTTGGAAAACATCCTTAAATAGCTAAGGGAAAAGTGATGAAAGAAGAGGAACACTTTTCAAAGGCAGTGCATGGCAGTATAGATGCAAAAGTAGAGGTATGTTAATCAACCTGGTTAAATAAAAATTGATTTAAATTGTCAAAAAGGAAAGAAACCAAACCACAAACTGACTGGAAAATAGAGAAAGGACAGAACGGTTAATTCAAGGGTTCAACCCTTATATATTGTAATGCTTGATTTAGATCAGACGAGATACAACTGCTTCAAGGCTCAGACCTTGCGTGCCTGTGTAAGGTGTCTATCTTGATAAACCATTAGTCCTGACTATTTTTAGATGATACTGTACTTGAAATATTAAATTAAGTATGATCAACATACAAACTTTACTCTGTTTCAAGTTCATATTATTCAGCTGAACCTAGATTAGCATTAAGGTTCCCTTTCCAGCCTAGCAGCGCCACAGGAATTCCTTCGTTTCCCTTGATCCCTGTCCAGTCTATGAGCAATTTCAAGTTTTCCCAATACCCGCCACCGGGACCAAGGGTTTTCCATTCTTTGGAAGGGAACGGAAAGCCCTAGGACACCCAATTTCATTAATTCTGCTGATCACAGAGCTTCTGAGTTCTTTCTATAAAGCAAAATGAAAAGTGGTCAGAGTTGTTCGTGAAACTAATGTCCATATTAATATGGAATTGCACAACATTGGACGAGCAAGCTGTGTGCAAGAGCAGCAGGGGAACAGTCTCGGTACAGTTAGCTGTTATGGCACCAGTTCTCCTGGTTCCTATCAAGGAGATCTTTGACAGTGAGTAGTGGTTATTCTGGAGCAGTTGTAGCAACTGCAAAGGGAAAGTCGCATTTCCCTTTTTGCTGTAGGACTATCCTGATGAGACTTGCCAGAAAATTCAAAAGGACCCTCTTTATTTTTAAGATGTCTGTCACCTGAAGGGAGTTTGAATCTTCCTCCTCATTCTTACCTCTGGCAATATCATTCCTGCTACATGAAACATGCAGTCATAAATCACTTGTCTGCATTGCAGATAACACAGTTGTACAATGCAAGCTTCCTCACACCTGTGCTTTTTCTTTTCTCCTTAGACCTAAGTAAGCGGTGTTGCGGTATCAGGAGCTGAAGAAATAGTAGTCCCAGAAGAGACTCGCTAGCCAATCTGAAATAATCATTGTAGTTCCTCTAGTGTAACACCTTTATCATTCAGGCTACATAGAAAATAGTAACATCATCAGAGTTCAGATGACTTCTAGAGACTTGGAAGCTTAGGTATCAAGAGAGAACAGTTCTTCTTCTAATTAGTGGTGAAAGCCAATGACCACAGCTAGTGCTACAGCTCTTCTGGAGAGTCACAACAGGAAGATCACACAGAAAAAAACGGACTCCACTTTCATGCTCATACCTTACGTCTTCATTTAAGACATTCTGACGGTTGAGAGAAAGCATGGTGTATGGACAAGAGAAAAATCAATTTCTGAACAATATTGAGAAAAGACCGAAATACAGCTGTTTGGGGGCAGGTCCTGTCTGTCATGCTGGCTCCAGAAACAAAAGCTTTTTCCCCCCGGTGTGCATGGGGTGTGTGGAAGGGCAGGAGTTAGCACTGTATGTTTTTATATTTTGGCAGAGATACTACAAGTTAAAAAAAAAAAAAAAAACCAAAACACAAACCCATGCAGCTTATTAGCCTGGAAGAAAAATCTTTGGTCTGTTTGCACTGTAACCACACACCTGTATCTCAGAAATATGAGACAATTGATGGGGAAAGGGGAGGGGACTGACATCTTCAGCTTCCTCTGCACCAGGTGCAGTCAAGTATGTAATATCTTTCCAGCCACTATCTTGAACCAGTGCCACTTTTGGCCTACTGTACCTGCTGAACAGCCCCTGCAGGGAATGACTCCAAAACATGCCCATGCTCTCCTCTCCAGCAAGAGCAGGTCTTACCTGGAGCCCTGGCGGGTGCATACACAAGTCAGCCAAATCCTGAAGCCGCGCGAGCGCAGCTGCCGTTCCTCCCAGCCACAGGAAGACAAAAACACTAAATCTTGTGCCGAACGATTATATCGATTCATTTTCCTCACAGGACGCACCGCTTAATTTCCTGTCGCTGCCAGCTTTACATTCCGTTTTCACAGGAGGTGTTTAGGAAACTTGTCTTGTCATAATGCAGCCGTGTTGCAAAACATCAAGGTAGGGGACAGGGACAGAGCTGGACAAGAAATCTGTCCCATCTCCCTAGTTCCTCAAACCTAAGTATAATACAGTAAAATCCAGCTGGATTAACTGTAACAGATCCGAGTGTCTTCTTCTGTATGACTCTTTGATATCCCTGGACAAACAAACAGGAAAGAAGCAAAGAGGGTTATATATAAAAATAATAAATTGATTTTTAATTTTTTTTACAATAACAACTTTCTTTGTATCATGAGAATGACAGAAAAACATGCTTCATATTTGTTACGATAGTAGCCACATGAATAAAAGCAAAGTAGCTGTTATTGTAATACTGATGACATGAGACCAGACACACTCCTGGCCATGAAAACAACAACTGTATTTCCTAGCTCTATTTCTTTTTGAATTAACAACTTCTCTTTATTAATAGTGTGACACGAGATCATTCAGTATTTATTGAAGCAGGATAAGCAACATGAAACTGTTATAAGAAAGGATGTTTTGCCAAACAATACATGACGAAGCAAAAGTCCTGACACGTTTTCTCCACTGTTCTGCACAGACAGCGTCGGTGGAACTGGATCACTGTGCTCAAAGGGACACTGTGGTATTGCATCGCCTGGTCTGAAACACACGTAGTATTTCTATTTCTAATCTGACTGAATGTAACCCTACAAACCAGAGAAAGCAAAAGTCTCTATGTCTAGGAACTTAGATCTTCGTTGGGAAAGGAATGTTTAATATTCCTTGGTGGTGATTAACATGAACTCTAAGATGGAGTTTATAAATATGATGAGTCTTTAATTTACACAACAAGTAGAGCAATAAAGATTAGAGGAAAGAGTTTGAGAGGGAGGGAGAAATTCCTTCATATCTAACTTAGGCTGCTAACATACTCTAATTACAATTAGTCTCGCAACAAAATCTGTCGAGAGTCAGTACGTTTCAACATAAGATTTGAAAATAGCCAGGTGCCCTGTACACCATGTTAGTGAAGAGTTATCAAACACGTACCACAACAGAACGCTGGGTTTTCTTTCAATCTTACTCAGGTTATTTTTTGTCATGAAAGAAGTACCTGCATCTTTGGCAGTTGTAAAAATATCATGCATGGCACCACCTGACAGACTAATAACAATAATTAGAAATGTAATAAACTGTTCATTGGCAACGTAACAAATTGTCTTATCCTTTGAAAGTCACACTGGCCCGAGGCAATTCCTCACAGACATTCGCCACTGATGTCACAAGAGCCTGAGCGAAAAGCATACTGTGCAAAAAAACAAGAGAGAAAAAAATTAAGGAAGAAAAAAACCCAACCCACCGTCAAAGAGACACTCAAGCAATGGTGAGTAGCTGCGGTGGATTCTCGTTTTACTGAACAAACCATCAAAACTAAGGGCTTACAAAGAGTTGACAGAGAAGGTGAAACCATCCTATCGCTTCCTATGAAACCGTACAGACTGGAGTGTTTGGGGAATCACATGAGCTCATAACACTTGCTTATGAAGATAAAACATTTTAAACTGAACTTAGAATTAATGCTTCACTTGCAATTACTTCTTTTTATACTCCTTAATTCTTTTCATCTTTTATACAATGATCTTTCAAAAAATAATTTGCATTGAATACCTCTTGTAGTGGGTTGCTCTGACTCTTGTATCTCACACATCTAATTTAAGATCTGGCAATCTGAGATCAATATTTCTTTTTCACTGAAGCTCCTCTAAGTGCTAAGGCAATCTCGGTTTCTCTGCCAGATCGGAATTAATGGCCTGTTCAGGATTTTTACCTCCCATTATAACTTTCCATTTGAACAGACCACACAATTTCACATTGCTTGTTTTCTAAGAGAGTGTTTAAAATCATCCTCAGCAATGAAAATGTGGTTTCGTATTTTCACGACCTTATCATTTTTAATAGCCCTCTTCCATGCAACGTGCTTTGTGTCTAAAAATCCTTTTTCGATTTCTGAAATGTAAAAGCCACCCAGAAATCTGTGAACGTAAAACATTTGCTTCAGTCCATGCCCTTCCTCAGCCATCTCGTAGAATTTATTCAGGCATTCAAGAGCACACAGCTACCCGTTCTATGCTTACAGAGAACTGAAGAGAAGAAAATCAAGTCATAAACGCTGCATAAGCACTTCTTTCTGAGGCTTCTGATGATTTCACAGTCCCAGTAAGTCATCTAGGAGGGGCCCATGCCACCAGCAGCCTGCTTTTGTTCTTTGCTTTGTACTAAGAAGGGAGGGACGTTGCTGAGGTACAACACTTTGAGTATTTATATGATTCATTCCTTCTTTCATTGAATCATTTTCTAGTTTCTAAGATAATACCTCTGGGATGATTTCAACTGCTGTTTGCGGAAGCGCAAGGTTTTATGTTTTCCACTATTGTGTGTGAAGATAAAGATGAAGGAGGGATTGCCCAAGCAAGATGTGAAAAGGTTTTGGGCAGGATGGGGGAAACCTCTCTTGCATAGATCTGATGACTGACCTGATGGATCTAAAGTCTGGCATCCACGAGCTGGGAAGGTCAGCTCAGAACCCTGACTTATAGCTCCATAACCTTCCTGTGGAACCTGCCGTATATTTCCCCAAATCCAAGCAATGCCCCAGACTGAATAATTCATCCCAGGCTGTGTTTGCGTTATAATTGGTTAGGAAACCCCAAGTATTCTAGTCCTTATAAATGTCCCAGGTAAACTCTTCCCACTTTATGTTTCAAAATCCATACAATAAGAGCTGGTAGAATTTGAGTTAACACCTTGGAGTGGTGACATTAAGCTTTGCCTATAAATACTTACAAGCTCTCTTAATGAGCTCATAAGAAACTCATGTTTCAAGAACTACATTTGAGTTGTATTCCTGAAACAGTTTTTCTGCAATACAACTCTACTAATCGTGTTTATGTGAACTATGTGTATCTCTCACATTAATATTGTCAGTGAATTTTACAGAACTCAGGACAGATGTTCCCCCCAAAGTCTATGGAGGCAGAGAAACGCTAAAAGGGCGTGCATGTATTGGCACCAGCCGCTTATGGAGCACTGTAGTTAGGAACATCCAAGCACGCTCCAAGAAAGGAAGAAGACAGACCAGTTGTACTGGTTATTAGACATGGTTAAGGGGCTAAAAAAAAAAAAAAAACCAAACCAACACACACACACACTTCTGCCAAGCCAGTTATAAGAAGATAATCATGTGCTAGCCTCAGCCTCTGGCAGGAGTAAAACACTGTTAGCTGTCTTCTAGTTAGCTAAATATTAATCATCCTGTTTAGAACCAATCATGTCACTAACTGGTTGGAAACTTGGCTAAAGGTTGTGGTAGGGAGAAGGTGTATTGTTTTATCTCTAGCCACAGTATTCCTAGACTTCTACATAAAATATGTTGAACGAGGCAAATACAAAAGCAAAATCCCAGTTGTTAGCAAATCCGTGAGTATTTTTTTGAAAGGGATATAGGAGGTTCTCCAAGCTGAGAAGTGCAGGGGGTCCTGAGTGCACTGTGCTGTTCTGAGCACTACACAAGAGATCCTCAAACAATTCAAAGCAGGTTCTCTTCAGCTGTTGTACAGGAACGGGGCAAGAACATGATGCGTTTCATCTTGGGTTGCAGAGTAAGCACAGTAAATTGCTAACATGCTTCATCTGCACCACAAAGCAACATCGCATGTCAGTCACAAACGTATGTTGTTTCTAAGCTCTGTCACAGCTCCAGAGAGGATGCTGCACGCTCATGATAGAATGTCGGCAAAGAGGAACAGACCAGAAAATAGCCTGAGAACTAAAAGATGCACACTGTTTGGGGTAGGTGTAGGTTATTCAACACCTTTGAAATCATCTTGCAGCTTAAAATAAATGGAAAATAAAAAGAGCAGGCAGCAAGCCTTAAAAGCAATAACATGAAGTAATGTATGAGTGATCATTTCATTGCCTATGCCTCAGCGCTAAGTGGCCAAACCTGCATAACATATTCAAAGTCATGAATGTGACAGGATTGGGTCTGGAAGACTCATATGGTTCAAAGGCCTCACTTGTAGCTCCACATGTTCTTGAAACTCCCATAGTCCCTCGGGGCCTTAAAACCTGGATGCAATAGCATTCTCCTTTGAATTTCATGTGGTCTGACCTTTAGAAAGTCCTGTTTAGATAGAGGAGTTAGAGGTGACTAGACAGAGGTTCTGCCAACTGTTCTTTTCTGTCCAATATTAGTCCCAAAGTTTCCAGAGCCATTGTCAGGTGGCTTAATGAAACACCTGTAGGATTCAGTCATTTTTCTTCTGACATTGGTCACACTCTTCTACATCCTTGATTTTGACAGAGAGTGCATTCATCAAATTCCTGTGCTCTGGAAACTGATGTAAAGTAGACTTTCTCCGTATTATTGTCATGTCTCCAAAACTCCCCCAACAGCCTCGCTCGGCACAACTCTCTGATGTTACAAAAAGCCTGGCAGCCAAAAATGAAGAAGGCATAAGACGAAACAAACAAAGACAGCCTGCCAACCTACCACTTATCCAGCAGCTCCGGGCTAGGAAAGCTTTCTCTCTTTCTGCTAACCTTGTAACAAAAAAAAAAAAAAAA
>NW_015090977.1:2531204-2569492 GCF_001431845.1 Calidris pugnax | reverse complement strand
CCCTTTTTGCTAACCTTGTAAAAAAAAAAAAAAAAAAAAGGGAAGAAAATCACAAAAGACACTTTCTGAAGTGCAATGTCAACAAAAAAGGGGAAGTTGACAGAATGCTGCCAGCTCTTCACAAATCACATTCTAGGGGAAGAAAAGAAAGTTTGTGATAGGTTACAGGACATTTCAACCTGATTTCGAGGTCTGAAACTCTACGTATACACAGAGATCAGCTCCAGGGAGGAATGAGCATTCCTCCCTGAGGACAGGAGAAAGGTCCAGCTGCCCTGGAACGATACAGGGTCCTGAACATGGCACATGATACTGAATAGTGATAAGGAACAAATAACTAATCACAAGATAAAATAAACCTGCGAGGAGAATCAGAGATTATTACTCCACTAGCCCAATATCTCTGTCCTAAATTAATTATCACACTCCTGTATTGAAAGTTGCATACTAACAGCAGTCTTGTCAAAAAAGCAAACCAAAACATATTGCTAGATGACACAATGACTATAACACGTGTCTAGATCACCTACCTGAATTTCACCTAGAGCAGAAAGGCACAGAGTCAAGTCTAACACCACATCTTGAGCTCATCCTCATTTCTAAAATAACAAAACAATAATAGCTTATAGTGGCTCCCACATTGCTACAGATGCCACGCTTTATAGGCAACGCTAAATCACTGGTCAGGAAACGATATTTCATATATAATGATGGTTCTTTATATTTTAATTTAAGATTAAACAATTAATGAACAGAAAGTTCTGCAAATGCTAACAAAAGAGCATCTTATGGGCGTGTCAGATTTGGAGGCTATAATTCACATCTCCCTGGTGAATTTTATCCTTCAGTCTTCCAACTGAATACTGCAACTCACAGCTCCTCTAAGCTGTTGCAATAACAGGGCAAGAGACAGATATATTTTGACAAAAGAAGAGGCTCAGAAGGGAAGGAGAATGATACTCTCTTAAATATATTGAATCATAACATTGAAAAGTTCAGTTTACCAATATGTTTTTCTAGACACATTAAAATACCAGATTAATGCACTTGGAATTATTTCTTAGGGACAAAAATGGGCTGAAGTGTATGTAGGTTAAACCAAGGTGTGTATTCCCTAGGGATATCTCAGAAGATAAAAAGCAAGCCCTGACTACTATTTAAAGGCAGCACAGCAGACGGTTAAGTTACACCCAGGTGTGTCTTCCCTGGGGTGATCCCAAGGGAGAGATGCTAGGCCACTTTTCCTATTTAATGGTGGCAGAATAGCTGGTTAGATTACGTCTTAAGTCATTTTGTAAGCTTATCATCCAAATGTTAGGATACAAAAATTGTAAGCCTACAAAGCTATTTATGATAACAAATACTGCTGCCATCACTGCATAATAAAATATAAACAATGTATTAAAAATAAGCAATTATCCCACTACTAAATTAAATAAGAACATTTTATCAAAGGAATGAATTTATGCTCTGGCTGGGCACAAAATGAAGTTCATAGGGAGAACTCCTCACTGACAAATTTCCAGATCAACAAGACTGTTCTTGCCAATTTTAAACAGCAAGAGGGCTTTATAATGAGGTCAACAATGGTTTTCCACATAAGGGAGCCCAACAGCATTTTTGTTAAACTTGATTAAACATTCTGAATTGGGCACAACGTGTCATACACACCTTGGAGCTCAGCTTATCCATTTCCGGTGCTCTGCTTTGAAAAGTGCTAGCTAGTCCAGGAAAAAGATTTTGAGACAAGGATCAAAGTGTGAAAAATCAGGAGACAATCGTATTTTCCCAACTTCTATTACAAAATAAGCCCATATACCCAAGAAGCCAAAATGCAGCACTACAGGAAGCAGATCCTGCAGGATGACTCCCCCCTCATTCCGGACATCTTACAAAGACATCATGCCACGTCAGTTATGCAGACTGTCATTTCTTTTCCCTCTGCCTGCGTAGAAGTACCAAAGGGCCCTGCCCCTTTAGTAATCCTCAATGGGCAGCTGAGCCCTCACGAAAGTGGATCAGAGCCATTTCTACCTGCTGATGCTACTGCTTCAAACCGTGGCCTCAGTCATCACGGAATTGGTTCCATTGACTTGCATTTTGAATATTTACTTCGCAACTTTGACAGCTGTGATTTTATTTCATTATTTTTCTCTCCAAAATGAAAGATCAGATCTGGGAACAGAATTTAACAGTTTGGAATAGCTGCCAGTACACCAAATAAACACTTTAGTCTTTCAATAAAAGCTCAGACTGAGAAGAGATCTAAAGTTAACTCATTACAATAGTCTAGTCTGGATCTGACAAAACTGAGTTTGTTCTGATGTCAGCCTCTTGATCTCTTCTGTTCTTTGCTTGTGGCTTCATCTCCTGAACACCAAACTCTTTTAGTTTAAAAAAAACTCTTCAAGCTGACTATAGGACAGCTGTGAGGAAAAAAAACCCAAAACATACTAACTTCAAATTCTACAAAACTATTTTGCCAGGAGAAATGCTACAAAGCAGTACTGCTGGGTGGGCTCTGCTCTTCTGTGGACGTTGATACAAGGCTGTGATACACATTGTCAAGAAATAGGAAAAGTCTGCAGCAAACACTGCCACCCCTCTTTCCTCTAGGTATTTCCTCCCGATAGTTATCCCAGGAAAGGAGAGATAATGCTTGCCAGTCAGTGGTTCACTTTCATTCAGGATCTTATCTCTGCACTGCAATCGACCTGTGACGCCAGCTCGAGTAAACACACCCAACGAGTTAATGTTAAACCAGCTAACTTGGGTACCAGTAACTACATACCTGCAGCAGTCTGGATTTCACGGCAGGCTGCAAAGCTCACTCTGGAGACTGGTTAATAATCAGGCCATTAGCCTACTTTGGCTATTGCAGTTAGTACCTAAGTCACTAAGATAAAACCATCTCGGATTTGTCTATCTCAGCCATCAGAGCAAGAATTGTAAATTAAAGGTAATGCAGAATTTGGGAATAATGGAGTAAAGACATTGAGTGTATCCCAAACCATCTCAGAATCTTCCCCGCCAGCTTTAGACGTGTAACCCTGAGGGACATCAAATGTGAAAGCCCTTGGAAAGGACAAGTAATTATCCAGCACTATCTTTGAGATCTTCCAGACAGGAAAGAGCATATCCACCAACACTCCGTGCCCACTATCTGTACAAGATCCTGCAGACAAATTGTCAAAGTCTTCATTTCTAGTATCAGAAGTTCCTGACAGATCTAATAAAATCAAACTGGCAAACTCTTGACAGGAAATAATTAATTACGGCCAAAAAACCCATGGCTTTTCTTCTACCGGTCCTAGTATTACGACATGTGGATGCCATGTCAGATCTTTTCTATCACAAGTCTGTGTAATGTATTCTGCACCAGGAATCACAAAAACACTTCATGAATAGCATGAAATTAACATGAATATAAATGTGTCTTCCAAAGCAGAGAGCATGTTTTTATCAAAGTTTCAAGACCTTATTCGGTATCTTACCATAATCGTGGGAGATAAACATGGGTGTACCTATACAATAACCTGGGGGCCGCAAAGATGTTTCTACTGTTTTGTGGAATGACGATAATTATATTTAGCACTCATTCAAGGCTTTTCATCTTCAAAGCACTTTACAAACATTAATTAATCCTCACAACACCCTATGAGGTAGGTAAGTATTATTACAGTAGGTGTGATCAGGTTTGTGTAGGGGACTGTAGAGTGTGCACAAAGCCAGGGAAGGGCAGCAGAAATACATATTCCTGCAACTGCACATTTAAAGTCATATTCCTCTCAACGTATTTGCACACAAAAACCAAACCTCTCCACATAAATATATATACATGCGTGCCCACACAAATGCATACACCCCAATCTAGTTCTATTTTTATCTGTACTAAGGCACGCTGTTTTGGGGAAGGCACATTACCCTGAGTATACTGGTCCTGTAAGTGTTCTTCTGACATTTAAATGGTGCAACGTGTTTTGACGTTCTATGGTGGAGTCACAGTTCCTTTCCATGGTGAGAGTTCAGACTGTACAAATGTAGGACAGACACCCATTTCTGGTAGCTGAATGTTTTCTGATACTGTGGCAAAATCCATGCCAGGAAAGAGTGTTTTTAACAACCGCAGGTGGATAATAGGTTCGCAAAACACGGTAACAGATGGGTATTATAAATTAAAAGAAAAACAGAGAGGTTGAGAGGGAGCACTCTCTCTCCAGACAGTTACAGCTCAATACCTGCCCAACTTCTCTGAAGAATTACCAAGAGAACAAGGAAAAAAAAAACCTGCAGCTTAGTCATATTTGTATTCTTATTAAATGCAGGACTGCCTGAGGCGAACAAGAGCTGATATCATAATTATTGGCTTGCCTAGCCAGCTGCCTTCTCTCACCTGATGTAAGATCAGATCTTTCCAGCCTTTGGAGACTCTGTACCGCTGAGCCTCCACTCTCTCTGCAGGGCTGTTTGAATGACCTAATCCTGTCCTGGAGCAGCAGCACGCCGTTTTGCTTCAGTAAAAAGGTAAGAGGAAACCTCTGACAACTTCATATAGCCTTTTAGAATTCAGCCGTGAAAGCCAAACGGAAGGGGGAGCAGAACTCTTTTGCCTTGGCTCATCTATTTAATCTGAAGTCCCCGAGGCTGACTTTGAAGAACTTCAAGCTGAGGGAAGGGGAAGGTCAGCACCTACATCCCGTTCCTCAGCAACTCCTATAGGTATTTATCAGCCGCGAGTGAAGTGTAGCAGGAGAAGGAGTGAAGAGAACACCAGGTAAGTTAATAGACCCATTGGTCTAGTACTTGGAGAAATGAAGGCTGTAGGTGATTTCCCAAAGGAAAAAAAAAAAATAGCTCTTCTTGTCTCGGGTGTATACCAGCTTAATCTAAGCTTCTTTCTGTTCCATAGTTACAAAGAAAGCTGGAAGGGTTTAGCATTACCTGGGAAAAAATGAATTAAATAACAGAAAGACAAACAAAAAAAATTTTTCTAAAAAAAAGGGGGAAGTTTCATGTCTCTTAGATTCATAATAGATTTACTTTAAACTTTTCCAGTGGCGTATCAAAATCTTGGGAATTTAATATATTTTGAAATGAAGCTTGCTTTTACTACGGCCTCCGTTTAAAATCTGTTATTTTTGCCTTGCGTGTTTTGTAATAGTAGATGAAAACTTGGTTTAGACTTACTCCTATATTGAAAGGTGACTGAAGTGACATCCAGACAGAAGTTAGGATGTGTTAACTGCAGAAGTGACTAAATTTGAGTACTGCGAATGGAAATGTGTTTGTTGTTTCTTATACGCACAGGAAATATATTGCTTTCTTTTCACTTTTTAGTTTCAGACTGTTAGATTTCCAGCAAGAAAGGAACTGTTTGTGTTACAAACACAATAATTATCAAACCTGTAAATAACAACTGGCCATCACTCACTCTTGGTCCTCCTGCAAATTTACTGGATATCAGAATAAATCTTGGAGAATTAGACTGTATTCTGTAAATGTTGCAGTTTGGTTTATCAGAATCATATGTTTCTAACTTGAATATTGATATGATCTAGGTTGAACTGGATGAGTTTTAGGCTGAAATACTTGTATTTTATTCATAACTAAGTATGAGCATAGGAGAACAAAAAATACTAAATATCTAGAGTGTATATTTCTAAAGGAGTAATGGATTGTGTAGTTTGCTTTCAGCCAGGTGATGCCCTGTATTATAGAAGCAACCAAGAAAATATATAACTAAAGCACATTGTTTACTTTACATCCTGGTGAGGGGAGATGAACATGGGTAGAAGTAGTATTAAGGTAAATGAAATAAGGGACTACATCCTGGTAATTTGAACATCTCCACTTGCCTCACATGTTAAAGTATAGAGTGAGAAAGTACTAGCTTGTACGTGTCACAGATATAACATTGCCGTGTTCCTAGATATAACTGGAGCCATGTGTTAGTTACTGAGATAGGAGTCAGTCGAGTACTCCAGGGAGTAAATGGAAATATCTATATGCCACTGTGAAAGGTGTAATAGAGGAACCTGGCAGGAACAGATGAAGACACTTGCCATCACTGCAAAACACTGGGCTGAAAGAGGAAGGCTTAGAAAGAGGGACATCTACATGAAGCAATGTCTTTCTCATCCATTCCTTCTAATGACAAGCTTTTTCTTTTTTGGGAAAATAGCTTGCTGCTCAAATACTTTTTTTGAAGGGGATAATGAGAAAGACACATTAAAAAAACCCCAGAGACTGCACTATGTCCTCTTAGAGCATCCCTTTTGTAAAAACAGAAATAAAAAGAAAACATAGTTGTTTAGGATTCATGGAAACTAAACATTAACCACAACAACAACATTCTGATGTTGTTGCATGCAAACTCCAGAAATTTATCACAAGAAGTGGTGTCATGCGGAGCTGCTTTCAATCACAAAAACACTACCATAACCTAGTTTCATAGGCTGTTAAATGACCAAGGACAGGGAGGCAGTGATGCGGCCTCCAAAAAATCTGAAAGAGAAATTTCCAAGTCCTGCAGAAAATACTGATAATTGATTCACATTAGAACCAAAAGGAGTCTTTGATTACAGCCCAGAGTGACCACAGCTAGATCTGAAGCTAGAAATTCTGCAGTAATACATGCGCTAAAATTTAAAAGGCATAAAGTTGCAAAAAAACCCCAACAAAACCCAAAAAACCACCCATACACACACCATGTATTTCCCCTTTAAAAGGTAGGGACTCAAAGCACTGAAGAATGTATAATGAAGAATTTTTATATGTACTACTCTGTCCTGCTTATAAACCAAACAATTACAGATGCAAAATATTCTAGCAGCTCACGCCTCACTCCTGCAGAAACTTTGGAAACTGGCTCTTTCTGACTAGGTCCATTGGAAAGTAAGGAAAAGCACTGTTTTGGATGTGGCATAAATGAAACAGAATTTGACAGGTCAGTCTAGAAGCTGTAGAAATAGTAAATGGAGATAAGTTCCAAGCAGACGGGATTTACCGTTTGTGGCCACGTTCTCTATTGCTACCCAGAAAGCCTGAGCTTGATGATTTGGGTCGAACACACCTCTCTGCTCTCCTGCACCTCAAAAATTATTAGCTTGAAATACAAAGAGATTAATTATGGAGATAACACAGATTAAGCGAGAGTCCAAATAAAATCCTCCCCTTGTACATCTACGAGCAAGGTCAGTTCCACATCTTTTCAAAGCAATTCTTCATTTAGGTAAGATTTGAAAGCAAGGTGGCAGTTCTCAGGAGCTATGTAAGGTTGGAAGATGCTGGAATACCTTGAGCAGGGGTGCACTAAGAAGTGACCAGAGAACAGCATCATCCTGGCTGCCTTAGGAAGCAGAGCTGTGAGGTGCTGCTCCTTCTTCTGAGTTGCTGTGGAATTGATGCCCCAACGTGGTGCTAACAACAGGATGCTCCTTACATTAAGAACGAAAAGCAAAGTCTTAGTCAATTCTATTTATCAAAGACACTGTGCCATTTTTAATAAGATTAGGGAAATTGTTAACCCCTTTGCCACATTTCAAATATAAATTCAAGTCATGCCCTCATAATCAGAGCCACCTGCTTGCTACTGCCTTGACTGGCTCCTCACCCCATCGACAAACATCCTGTTATTTTTGTTCTTTTCTTTTAAATCAATGAAGTCCCGAAGAACACAGTCCATTTCTTGCACCCCTCGTGTGCAACTAAATCTCGTGCTCACAGATGAGATGCTGCCAATGCTTTTTTCCACGACACCGAGAAAACTCAGAGCCCTCACTAAACCCTGTTGCCGTGCTTGCTGGCTTTTTGCAAACACCATCTTCCCAAGGGGCCTATATAAAATCCTATATATACCACTATTATTCTTCCTTCAAATCTACATTTAAAAGAGCCAGGTATTCCAAACAACTGCGATAGAGTAGATTATTCTTTATTTATTTGGGACGCAAGATGTTTGGAGTTGTCCACAGAACAACAATGTTACCTTTTGCATTATATAAACAAAACAATAATGCATAAGATTATTATATGTATTTTACCTAAATTCCCTAACATTTTCAAATGAAACCTGCGTTCTTTGTACCCTGTTAAATGTTGACGAGTACTGAAGGGAGCTGCTAAATGTGTGGTTAGTAAAGTGATTCCTGTGTAGCCCTTACAAATCTCAGCAGTGTCTTTTGAGGTTTAGTAAATACATGTAAAATCACTTTAAGATGTTTGGATGAGACAGGGCTACTGCAATCCAGAGCATTATTATCTTTCTGTTGGTGAAGTGCTCAGAAATGAATGAAGCATATAGGGTGAGGTTCCATCAGAGTCATGTAATGAAGCTAAACATGCTGTCATTTTAACCCAATTTGTTTCCCTCTGTACTGCTGCCTCACCAGTTTGTTAGAGCCTCTCAAAGGAGCTCATCTGGTGTCAGCTTCCAACTTCCACACCTAGCCCGTACTTTACTCCTGGAATGGGTAGGTATCCCTGCCCTGCAAACTCTTAACTGCTGGTTCAACAGACCTGCCAGGACAGGTCCCTGCAACATTCCCCTCTGTGGGCAAATGGTAGGATGCCAGAAATATTAGACAGGAACCTGTTCTCCCAGGAATGCAAGTAATTCATAGAAGGAAATAATTTACTATTTTCCCAGCTGGAATAATTAAACAGCTAGGCACTGTCCTCCCAAGCTGCAGAAAAGAACAAACGAGAGGGATAAAAAGAGCTGGGATGTCCTTCAATATAAATTCTCTTCCAGACTAAACAACCTTAATTCTGTAAATCTTTCCTCATAAGCCACATTTTCTAGGCACCTGACCATTCTCACTCCTCTCCTATGGACTCCAAATTGGAGTCCATTGTTTCAAAATGCAGTGACCGAAACCGGACACAAACCTCCAGCTGATACTTCACCAAGAGGTGATTTCCCGAGTCTCACAGAACATACTTCTGTAAGCACCTTATACCCGCTCTCATGTCTGCCTCTTCCATGATGGCATGATGTGGCTGATTTAGGTTCAGCTCATAATCCATTAAAACCTCAAGATCTTTTCATGCCAAACTGCTACCCAGTCACTTGTCCTCATTCACTCTCTGAAGGGTTTACTATTCCTGCCGAGATGTTGAACTTGGTTGTTCTTGAACGACACTTTACTTCGGTCGGATCATTTTTTCTAACTCCTTTTGAATATTAATCCTGTCCTCTGCATACATATGCAAAGCCTTCCATCTTCATGCTGTCTCCAAATTTGATTAGCTTTCCTCTCTAGTCTATCACGCAAGCCATTAGTGAAAATACCAAGTAGTATCAGACTCTTTAAGAAATCCACTCAAAATACCCTTTCATTCTGACAACAAGCAGTCAGTAACTACTCCTAATGCTCTATTCCACCCATCCTTACCTCCTCTCTACTAGAGCTTCATCTAAAGTAATTTTTCTTAGTTTGCTTATAAGAACATCATGGGAGACAGCGTAGAAGCCTCGTAATGTCAGGCTGTATTACCTGTACACCTTCTCCTCTTCTTGCAAGGCCAGCACACAGGGAAGCTACACCGGTATGACATCTTCTTCTTAGCAAATTCATAATGGCTTTTACTTTTGCCTTTTTTCCTTAGTTTGCTGTGTTGGTGGTTTTTTAAATTTTGTAATTTTCTGGTAATTAAAGTTAAATCTGCCACCCGTACTTCCCTCATACTTTCTAGTTTCAAGACAGGCACTATATTTACCTCCTTGCACTCTTCTGATACAGCACTCATACTCAGCAAATTCTCAAACACCTGCAGCTCTGTAGTAATTTCAGCTGATTCTCTAGATTCACCAGAATGAAATTAATTGGGGCCACTGAACCTGAAGACGTCAAAAAGCCTCAGCCCTGTCCTCTGGGAAGTGAGAACACACGTATTCTTCAATGCATGAGATCAGAGGCAAACAGCTTTAATATTCCAGAATTTCTCATACTCTGACTTGGCATTGCCCCGTTAGTTTTCCATTGTGCTTTAAGGTCACTAATTAATGTATGTCCTACTTTTCTACCCAGAAATAGATTTGGGTTGGCTGGTTTTTTTCTTTGAAATGCAGAGTGTCTGGAGAGCACCTGATCTGCCATGTGGGTTTGGGGTCAGCTTTGTGATATCCGAATTCTGTTTTGGTAATACACAGAAACACTATTGTCTAACACCTTTTATAAGAACCTTTCAAAGCATTGAAAAATTACATACGAGGACCAACATTTTCAAGATTATCCATTAATGCAAGGTATTCTGTCTGGGATAGTCTGTGCATCATCTTCTGAGGCATTGAGCAATAATACCACTTATTTAAATCTATGGAAATTTACTGTCCATAGGTTATATCAGTTCAGTACACAGCATAAAATACCTGTACTCATATGGAAAACCTCTTTCCCTCACAAAATATTAATTCAATGGTTAAGACTCACTAGAAATCTAGTAATGGCTTCCTCAGCTTCTGTCCACTCTCACACAGGTGAGAGTACCCTGCAGCCTAATTTGACATGCACTGGCTAGTAGAAGTTTTCAGCAGATGAACTTAACAGCCAGAAAATAAATGGGGCACAGCATAATTCAGTCACACCTGTTCTTTTTTCCTCCCTGGCTGGATAAAAATAAAACAGGGGACAGTTTTCAACAGGGAAAATAAGGCAGATTTCTCTACGCACCCACGCGCGGAGTGGCTCAAGAGGACCACAAAGGGAACTGCAGGATTTGGCTCAAAGTGATGGTGTTCCTTATTGCTGAAAAGCCTCCACTGAAAAAGCAATTTTTTTAAAAGAAATTCAACAAAATCAGGAAAAGATCAGGTACGCAACAAGAGAAGATTTTTCCACATATGAAGACACTATTAAGCTAAAAGATTTGACAAAAAAATGACAAAGTAAAATTTAAGAGAGAATGAAAATGTGGAAACTGGAAATACGCATATACTGAAACTGAAGGTAGCATGTACCAGGAGTGAACTCCTTGACAATATGGATAATCAAATCTGACCATCATGGAATTCTGAACAAATAGCATCTATGATAACTGCTTAAGGTTTTAGACACTGTAAGAATCAAGTTTCCACCTGTAGTTCAAAACTACTAGTGCAAACTATGCATTCTTGACAAAATAAGAATTGTGATTCTTGTATGCTCACTATTCCAGCAGCAACGAGTTTCTCAGAAAACGTAAGATACGCCAAGAATCACAATAAGAAAAGTGACAACTGGAAATATTTAACTTGGAAAGAGAGAAGGAACAGAATACTTTACAGAAAACCAAATAAAGAGAAACTATATAAAGAATTCTTTGCCCTAGTTTAGCAAGTCAGATTTGATGACGTCTTCATTAGTGATGTCTAATGTTCAAACAAACACACATGGGTTTTGTAACAGACATAGATTTCCCTTACAGAAGCAACTGGGGATGTGCTTTTCATTTTTATATTGTTTTCCTGCTGATATTCTTCCCCTGACTTTAACCCAGCTGAGCCTGCATTGAGCAGGGAGAGTTGGACTAGATGATCTCCTGTGGTCCCTTTCTAGCCTCAACTTTCCTGGGACTCTGAATCTTTTCAATGGTATTTTTGCTACATTTATTTTGTAAGGAATTAGAAACAATAGCTGTGAAAACCAGGCACCTTATAGCTCTGCTCTACAGACTCCCAACCACAGCCAAAAATGGACTTTGATGAGATCTGCCATAGGAAGCTACTGTCACCACAAAACCAGTTGACAAAGAGAGTAAAGTATGAGGTTGCTTCCAGTAGCTGACTGGGCTCTTCACCAGCAAAGAATAACTAAAGCTGACAAAAGCTTCTCATATAGAAATTAATTTCACTCAGCCTCAGATAAAACTAATCCCAAACACAAATCTTCTCCTTGACTACAAACCCTTCATAACTGATAGCTACCGTAATGTAAAATTCTGGGTTCAGCTGGAAAAATACTAAATCAGAGGGAATAAATAAGTGAATGCAAACAAAAAATAGCTTACAATAAAACATGTTCATTAATTTCACGATACTACTTTATGAATAAATCAAAAAGTCTCCAAGCAGCATGCTCTTTGCTCAGAAACCTATTTTCCCCTATTGATATTTTTTTCATCCTGCCGAATTTGCAACATTATATTCTGCTATTGCATTACAGTCCGTAGTCCCCCCAAATTCTATAATATTATAAATGTAGTCCAGTACTTGTTTAGTCAATCTGAAAAAGCTGAAACACTAGAATGAGTGAAAAACTGTCTTACTTGTAGAGGTCATTAAGAAGGAGGAAAAAACTGAGCTGATGCTGTTGTCGATGTTGATACAGATTTGTGGGAGTTCTATAAAATATAAATATATTTTAATAGATCAATTCTCCTTTTTCTCCTGAAATTACTGTTCTTAAGACAGAGTTAGCAATAATATAAAACTCTACTTCTAGTTCCTTAATGAATATTCTGTATCACCTGTGCTTTAAGCATTGGAAACAAACACCTACAAAAAGTTTAATTTGCATTATTTGTTATGTATAAGAAAACAGAATGGTTTTTGTAATATGTTTAGTTTTACATCTCTTTCTTTAATGTGGTAATTCCCTTGGATCAGTTAAATATGTTTTATGTATTATTGAAATTTAGTATTTTAAGAGGAGAAATGAGCATAGTTTTAACCTCTTTGTATCTAGCTGCTCCCAAAAATGCAAGATTCTATTTCAATAAGGGATTTAATTTTTCACACTAAGGAGAGAATGGACAAAATCCCTGTTAGAGGCGGCATGAGTGTCCCAGGAATAATCTTTTGTGCTTCATAAGCTGCGTGATGATATATGTGTGTCAAATGCAACAGGAGTACAGGAGAAAAATGCCGGTCTCCTGTTTAATCTTAGCCTTTTTCTTCTTTCTAATTTTCATCTCTATTAAGAATTTTGTAACAGCATCAAGTACGTGCATATAATTCAATGCACTTGCTTCAATGATGCTTCCTCAATGAAACAGAGACTGTTTATTCAGACTGTTTATTGCAAAACTGTTTCTGGACACAGTTTTTGGGTGTTTGCTGTTTCTGTGAGATTCTTTTCCTTTATTTCAAGGGTGTTATCACCTCCTGTTTTGTGGCAAACGAAATCTCTATTTTCTAAAGTGACTGGGCCTTCCTATAAGTGAGAGGTGGGGAAGGTTACTTATTTTGCATAATAGAACTGAATTTCTCCTAAAAAAGCTGTGAAATTCACACTTTCTAGTTTTGTGGTTAATTTAATCTAGTTTTAATTTTTTTTAAAGTACTTTGCCATTAGATACTTTAATTAACCATAATCTGGGACAGAAAGAATTAAAAGTATATTTGTTGTTTCAGTCATCAATACAATAGACATGCTTACCTTGAAGGAATCACTTCAGTAGATGGACAGACACATAAACAGACAGAATTCAGAACTTGTAAGACACCATGGAAAGTAGATACACTGTTTTTAATACATATATAGCTCTCAAAGGAGATTCTCTATTCCTTTACACATTCATTAAAACATTAAAATATTTAAGCATGGAAAAGACTATCATAGTCTCCATTTCTTAGATCTCTATTGATAGAATAGAATACCTTTGAGATTTTAGCCCTCAAGAGGGATATGTATGTCACAAATATCTGCGTTTTATTTTCAATGTTTTTTCCTGAGCACAGTGACCATTCGTACTGCTCTCCTGTGCAGTCAGGTCACGGCCAAATAAAAAGATTAATGTAAAAGCACCTCATGTTTCACAAGGAGATGGACCCCACTGAAAAGCTCATCCTAGATGAACAAATCACATTATTTTGCCAAAATTTTGCATCAAGCATTTAAGTCATGCTGGCTTGAGCAACGTGCTTTTAAACAACTGGGAATGAAGAGAACCGGGGAAAGAAACTTAGCTTTGTTTTGCTCTTCTTTTAGAAGAAACAGTTTTCACAGAACTTGAAGAATATTCCTGAAAGAGTTAAAATAGCGTAAGATGAAGAATTAAATAAAATTAATTTAAAAATCAAATAGCTGTTCTTGCTACTCTTGCTTTTAGCAGTAAGGCAGCCGTGTTTATGAAACAGAAATAGACTCGAGGAATAAATTAGGCTTTGGGAAAACAGGTGGGTGTAGCAGAGGAATGAGTACTTGGACAGTGGGGAGCGATCATTAGTGAAGCAGAGAGACGGTTAATTGGGTGAATGAACTTTGGTGCAACTTAGACTTGTCATATATGGCCATATTTACAGGTTTTAGAGACTCTTATGCCGGTCTCGTATCTCATAACAGTAACTAGGGTTGGTTTTAGCTGTGCCTATTCTCTCATAACTTCCCTCATCTTCAGATTCTTTTTTCCCCCAGGAACTTCCTTTGTACTTATATTAACAGCTGACATTACGTTTTCCAAGGCTTACAAAGAACGAACATAATCCTTCCTGGGAAGTTTAATGCCTTCATGCACGACTTCTTGTTTTGTTCACCGTATTAGATTTGTTTTTCCTGCTCCCTCCCCCCTTCTTTTAGTCTTCCTCGTTTCAAGCCACTTGTATCTCATCTTGTTCTCAGCAGTTATTCCTTCCTAAAGGATTAGCGTATTTGTATGTTACTCATTTTGCAAAACAACGTCAGCCCATATTTTGTCATAAGGTTCTTTAATCTCCAAACTGTCCCTCATTTATTCTTCAGCCTGTCTGTCTCTTGCTCCTCCTGGAATTCCAAAGACGATGCTTTAAATTACAAAACTCCATTCTCAACTTGATGCTGGGGTGTGAACATCTTTGTAATTTTGGGGGCAGGGAGAGAGAACTATTGGGATAATCAGGCATTGGCCTTTTTATTTTTTCACCTATTTTTTTTTCTCTCTCCCTAACTAGAGTGTTTACTTCTGCAGGTAGGCAGCTATATCTCTCTGGAAATGTGCTATCTTTTGCACTGCAGAGAACTCATGGCATTGAAACAAGAAACATTCTCTGGTTTTATACGTTTAAAACAGTGTGCAACGCAGTGCACATCATACTGAAAAACATCCATCCTGGGTGAAACCAAAGGCCCATCCAGTCCAGTATCCCATTTCCAGCAAGGGATAAGACTAAATGCCTGGGGAAAAGCACAGAAACAGCAAACAGAGTTTGCAAATCACAGATGCCTTAAGTTGGAGCTGGTGTCCATCCATTTAATAAGACACAATGGATTTTCCTTTCCATGAATTTGCCCAGATATTCCTTGAAGTTTATACATCTCCAGCACCCCATGGTAGGGGCTGGCACAGCTCTGCTACACGCTGTGCAACAAACCACCTTATCTTGAGAGGTTTGAATCTCCTTCCCACCAGGCTTTTTGGTGCCTTCAATCCCTGCTTACCCTCTCTGCACCTGGGATTTAATACATCTCATTCATGCTTTCACCATCACCAACCTTCTTTTTTCCCAGGCCTCCTCAGCCTATCCTGTACCACTGTCTCCTTTTCCAGATAGGGAGAACCAGAACTGCACGCTGTTCAAGGTGGCAATGCATCGTGGGTTTATACCGTGGAAAAGAATGTTTATCTCTTTCCTCTCTCCTCCCTCACAATTCTTAACATTTGACTTCACTTTTGTGATTAATATTATCATTGAGCTACTGTTTGCATGTAACCATCCATCATTACTCTTCCCTGAGTTTTAATGGTCAGCTAAATGCCTTTTTTTTTTTACAAAAAAAAAAAAAAAAAAAGAAAATTAGGTTTCTTTTTTGGAAAAAAGACACCACATCTCCCTCTATTTTCAAAACACACCCAGCGGTTTTTTTTTTTTTTTCCCCTTTTTTTTTTTTTTTTTTTTTTTTTTTTTTTTTAATTTTTTTTTTTTTTTAAAAAAAAAAAAAAAAAAAAGGAAGTTAGGATTGCTCTTTGGTAAACAATGTTTTTGTGCTTCTCTTTAGGTTTACCAATAAGGTTAAATGGCCCCTCTCTGAATCTTATAATGTCTTTTTGCTGCTCCTCGCACCTAATCTTTATCATAACTATTCAGAATAACAGTATCATCTGCAAATTTTGTCATGGTGCTACTCACCTCTTTTTCAAGTTGTTGGTTTTTTTTAAACACATTAATTGACACAAAGTCTCAGCAGACCCCTAAAGGTCACCCCCAGCATCAGTGCACTCCTTCCTTCTGAAAGTTGAACACTCACCTTTACCTTTCATTTTCTATTTTTTAACCAAATATTTATCCATGCAAAGACCTTTTCTGTGGATATTCAGGATTTCAGTGGATATTTACTTTCCTTGAAACCTTGTGATGAAGCGTCTTGTCAAAAGCTCTTTCTGGTAACCTAAGCAAATTATCAGCCCAATTTCCCCAGTATGCATGTTTGAAATATTTTAACATGCCAATCAGTATTGACCACTGCACACAGAGAAACACTTAAGTTTTGTGGACAGAAAGGCTATTGCTAGGACTGGAGGGTGGGTTCCCTCCAGAGAAATAAATACCAGTCTCCATTACCTGTTCCTCCATCTTTACTACTTTATATGCAACATTTTTCATGCATGCCTAGGAATAGGTGTCAGCAGAATACATCACTCCAAATCAGCTGTGCTGCTATGAGCTAGCTGAATTAGTTACTACTTGCTAGGTGGATGCTGAAAGACCTTTGATCTTTAGAGGCCAAAGTAGGAACTTGAGTGTCAGGGGTTTTTTTGGTTTTTTCTTTTCAAAGGTTTCTCCAGAAACTAAATGCTTGAACTAGGGCTGCATTACTTCTGACTACATGCAATTTCACTGAGAGTCTTAGAGACCGGTGTAAAAAAGCCCGCATAACCCAGACTAAATGTGTAAAGCAAGTACAAACTGTAGTTCGCACTTTAATCCAATGTAAAACTAACAGAAACCGTTCCAAGGAAAACTGAAACTTACAGCACCTTTGCCTCCTAACACCAAGAACACAAAACAGGTGATAACAGGTGAAATTCCCCTTTGTATACATGTACTGTAGTCAGACATTACCAAAGCAAAGACCCAAAAAAAGCCTCACTTAAATACCTCCTGAACTTGGTTATCTGCGTCTCTGCTGTTTCTTCACTTCACAAATCACCGCTCAGTGAATCAGTCATTCAAAGGCTTTTTTTCTTTTTGTTGGGTTTGTTTTTTTTTTTCTTTTTGTTATTTTAACATACTCAGCTCACGACGGGTGCAAATAAGATTCCCAAATCCATTCCTCAGATCAAATAAAGGTAATTACAGAGCTTACTGTGGGCGATTCCCAGTGGGAGGGTGGGAGTGGCCACGGGTGGGGCTGCGAGGTGAATACTGTGCAGGCACAACAGAGAAAATGGGAATGTACCACACCCATCATAAAACATGCTGCCACAGCCAGCAACAGAAACCATTAGGGTGGATCATCATACACACCTTCTCATAAAGACAGAAAGATGGCATGAGATCCCAAGATGAACTCTCAAGTCACAGGGAGATGAGCGTGACTCACCGCCAGAGAAAAGGAACGTAAAACAGATTATGAGGCTGCTGAAGGAGCTGTGTGTGCCCCTTGTCCCCTCCACGTCCCCCCTAACACGATGTTCCCCAAAAGGGATTAATAGGGTACACCGCATTGCATACAGCCCTTGAGCTATCAATAGGTAATTCATGAGGACAGCTATTAATCACGTTCATTACACTAGGGCATAAGAGGGAAGGAACAGGGCCAGGCACTCTGTGGGGTGCAGAGTAACTGGCAATTCCTGACCCATGTTATTTATTATATCATTCAGTGGCTCTCACATTTTTTGAAACGTTAACCAACTCTTAGCAACTCTTAGCATTTGCCTTTAAAACCAACTGACGTTTGACTTTCAATTAAAATTCAATGGTGAACTCTAAAAAGAGCCATCTTAGAGAAAATATTGTGGACAGCCACTAGGACCACTAGGGCAACCAGGAACATGGCCATACTAGAAGGGAAAGGGATACATTGGAATATATCGAAAGAACTAATGATGTGATAGAAGAAAGTAAAGTGACCTGGACTTTCATTGAAGGGAGAGGAAAGGAAAGAGGATGGATAAAGCATTACTTAGAAGGAGGCAACCTACATGATGGGGGAAAGGGACACTGAAGGGAACAAAAGATTATATGAAACAGGGCTATAAGAAAGGCAAGAGTGAAGCACAGATGCAGGGACTGTGAGGGATACGTGGAAAAGAGCAAAGTGATAATTCCCTATTCTATTCTCCTCGCTTTCAGCAATCTGCAGTTCATTAATTTTTGAGCCAAAGAAACTATCTCTTTATCTACCATTCAATTTAATGGCTATAGCTGCTGTATCTTTGCTTCTTCCTATGATTTTTTTTTTTTTTATATAAGTCACATGATTTTACTGAGAGTTCTCCTACACTTGTTGCATCTCTACATTGCTGCTCCCCAGCCCTGCTGCAGAGTAAAACTTTGCTCTGAATTCAGGGCAAAGAATTCAGTTACACACTTGCTATAAGCAGCCCGTGAACAGGCTACGCCGTTATCTCTTGTGCTGGTTTGACCTGCCAACCAAGTTGGTTATTCATGAAAGAATCACACAGTTTCTGTATCATGTTAACTACTTCAGCTCTTGGAACTGTGTCTGACTCCTTGCTTAGATGTCTAGTAGAAATAAAGCAATGAAATTTCATACTCCTCATTCAGGAAACAGCACAATCATTCATCCAGAAAACAGGATGGAGTATGCAAAGGATAGGGTTTTGAAAATACCCTCGGAGTTGGAAAGCTGGTAGGGAGAGCTAACATCTTTTTTTTTTTGTCAGGTTAACCGGTGTAGTTGGAAAGACGTGTTAGTGTTTATTATGATGAGGAAAAAAGGTGCGGGGAAAACCAAGTCCAAGTGGCAAGTTCATTCACCTTCTTAGCTAAATATTTCCATGCTTGGTCTCTGCTCAACGCTGAGTTCCCTTTCTGCTGAGCTAATTATATCAGTTCAACGCCTGTGAGGGACTTTTCTCTATCAAGGGCTTCCCAAATGATGGGTCTGCCCAGTCCATGAGAAATATGGAAGTTCTTACAGTTCTTACAGCCATATTGCATGAATTTCTGCCATGTTTTCTATTTCTGCATTTATAAATAGTTTAGCATTAGTGATAAAATACATGCCCAAAATGACAGGATATGCAATGCAGTGAGGAGAAGCCCTATGATCTGCCTTCCTCTCTTTTGAGGGAACCATTATGTACTTGGAGTGTACCTGCTGTGTAAACACCATGGTGTACCTACATCTTCAACCAAAAGTTGTTCAAGGGAAGGCTTCAGGTATAACCAAAGGTCTGGAATAGCTTCAGAATGAGAAATAACTAAGCAAGTTTTAGCCCAGAAAAAAAGGAAAATAAAATAAAAATGTAATAAATCACGAAGTTCTTTGCAGGGACAGACATGTTCCTCCTTCCTCACAGCGGGTGTCCAAAGGAAGAGATGCAGGACAAAACATAAACAAAAAAGAAAAGCTAAAATGTCAGTGTAAGGATGGGAACCTGGACTAAAGACCATAGTGACAGTAACATTGCCTGTGTATTTTACTATGTTCAGATGTCCTCAATCTGCTGCTTAAAATGTTTTATTTCACACAATAGATTTAGGACAAATGAGCTTCTTTTTTAAAAAAAAAAAAAAAAAGTTTGTTTATACAGATAGTTGTAGTATTTTATAGATGTGTTCCTACAGCAGATTAAACACCTCTGCAAACACTCCACTTTTCTCCCCACGTACCAGGAAACACCTGGATGTTCCAGAGCTCCTCCCTGCTCCTGCTTGAGAGCACACCTGGATGTGGTGGCAATTACCCTAAGTCTCTACATAGTCCACAGTGATTTCAGCCTTGCCTACAAATAGCCCTTGATGAAAAGAAATAAACCCTGATAATTCAGGAATGATCTCATTAAAAAATGGCATCATTCTCTTATATAAGTTCAGCACCTTGATGTAGGTGACCCGAAATTTTGGTAGACATCTTACTGGTCTATGATAGTGCAGACCACTATGCTGTCTATCATTCTTAAATTTCTCAGTGACTTGCTAGATCCAGGCTGCTGCTGCTTCTTCGTTTTTCAATTCATGATTACATCTTTTGCTATTTCATAATGCCACCATGTTTCTAGCACCCCATTCCCTTCAGTAATATTTGTCTTACTGCACAATCTTAATTTATTACGACATGTGGATGTCAATTGATTTACTTTCTCTCAAATCTCTAATGAAAACAATAAATGACATCAGAGTTAATCCTAAACCCTGAATTACCCCACTAGACAACTTGCTCTGTTTAGATTTATTGAATTAAGTTCATCATTATTCTAGTCACGTCAGTTTCACACAACAAGTCTCAAACCCAAACCCATACGGAGTTTGGAATTATGAAATTATGGAATTACTCCATAACCAGATCTACTTGAGTAGAATCCACACTTCTACGGAGTTCTGAAACCCAACTACCTATATATAAACTCATCCAACATTGTAACATTCAGGCTATTTATATCACTCTCAGAGTAACTATTCCATAGGAATTAATTCATACAGAGGGATGTGACACCAGGCAAGCTGTAACGCAGCTGTAACCAAACCTCTTCCTCCTCGGTAGGTACTACCAAGAGGGCATCAAACCCATCCCATTTAATATGATGCAGAAAGGGTTCTCATGGTTACAAACTTTCTTCACCCATACTTGAGATTATCACTGCTCTGGCCTTATTTTCCACGTGCTCCCACTAAATATGCGAAAGTTATTTCGAGAGAGAGCTAAATGTGGGCAGTAACCACCAGCTAACCATGAGAGAACTGAGCTCAGAACCCTTGAATAAGAAAGCAAAAATAGCATAGTTAAATTAAACAAAAACTCACAAACAGATCTAAATTCAGAAGAGAAGAAATTATAGTCCTCGGAAGCTCTGTAAAAGCTATTCAAGTATCCTATAATCAAGGTCCAATACATACTATAAAGAGAAGCCAGAAAGCAGTAAGAAGTGGATGTGGCTAAAGCAGAGTTTAGGGCTGTGCTGGGCAGGGTGAAATCCTGCTCCTGAAAATGTCATTGAAAAACAGGGCAAGCTTTAGTGACAAGGATGGTAGAGATCAACAAAGCAATCATAGGTGTCACCAACCACGATCCAGCACAACCTTTGGTGTCAATCTGTCAAGAATAAGCTTAGAAAGAAAGTTTTGCATTCATTCTATGAATGCAAACACAATTTCTGATTCCCATTAATACATTCCTTTTCTTCTGAAGGTTTCCCATATAAACAGTTACACATAGAAATATTCCCGTATGAGTGTCAAGTGTTAGTCACGAAATTTTGGCCACTTCTACAATATTTGGAACTTGGCATTATTGGGGGGCAGAGTTTTAATTGCAAACTGAAAAGTGGAACTGTAAAACCTCATGGTTTCTCTGATTCCTTTCTCATCGAAGACTCGGGGAAAAAAAAAAACCAAAAAACCCAGAGAGTTGTTTCTTTCTTGCATTAGAAAACACCAGTGTGACTTGGAGAGGAAAAAGATGATTTAGTGTTTTGGGGAGGGGGCAGAGAAGAGAGCAGATCACAGAAGCCAGTGTCAAGCAAGGATCAGGGAGCTGCCGCCGGCATGCATGCGGAATGAGCTAGGAATTGGGGAGCATCCAAACACACCTTCCTCTCGTGAAAACTGATCTCAGCCCCAAGGGACGGAGAGGGCATTTACAGTAACACACAGCGTGTAGAGCAGTTCAGATTGCTCCGCCGAGCTCTGCTGAAATGTATCACCGGCAAAATGCCCTCCAATAGCCAGAAAGGACACAAAACCAGGAATTGTTTAAAGGATGGATTGCTGCCACGGGACTGCAGTCATGCAGAGCTAATAGATCAGCCGCTAATACCTTGCTTATTCAAACGCTCAGCTGAGGTTACAGTTTCTCACTTTTTTCTTTTTTGAAAGATAGTTATCTTATCATAGGAGCCTAGGATTGTCACGCAACATTTACAAAAGCAGAAATGACATGGGCTGGGGAGAAATGGTTCCAGCTACATCTGGGATAATCAGATACCTCTTTTTCCAAAGCAAAGCATCATTGTTTTCTTTAACACGTCCTACATCCAGGCAACCCACTATTTCCTTAAGCTCTCTGTCTCTCAGGAACAGTTTATTGTAAATGATTTATTGTAATCCTGATTATTGACAACCTCCACTGACCGTAATTTCTTCTCTCTTAAAGAAGATTTGTCAGTAAGTGGTCGGATTTCACTTTGCTAAAATCTATATTAAGAATGCAAAGTGGGTTTGGTTGGTTGGTTGGGTTTTTTTGTTGTTGTTGTTATTTATTCTTCATACAGAATAAAATTATTGTCCTTAAGGAACATTTTAAAAAGCAAAAGATGAGATTTAAAGAACAGTAACAGCAAAGATTTTTCAGTATGTTAATTTGGCAGTTTCTACTTATCTGTATTCATAGCCTGATGCGATACATATCAGTGAAAGTAAAGTTGCAAATGGCTTTCAGAGCGAGAAGTTTGGACTCCAAGTAAAAATAAGAAAGTCAGAAGTACAGGGCCAGAGGTTTTCCTCTCACAGCAAGACATACCCACCACGTGCCATTTCTAGGATAAGGATAATTTTGGATATATTGACTTTGTTTTCAGAAAGGAAGTCTGATTGCCTTCAGTGAGCAGACCCAGACCTTTCTGACTTGTTGAATTAACCCTTTAGATAATGCTTCTTTTTACCTGGTTCTGTCACAGATCCTAATGGTGAATGTAATGAGAACAGAAAAGCTTTGGGCATTATTATACTCCGCGATCAGAGCTTTTTGACTTACCATTTTTCTTGTTTTCATTAATCTGATTTTCTTGAAAGCAAGCTCCTCCTTTTTCTTTATTTGGGGCCATTTGTCAAATGTCTCTTGCAATGCAGAAGTCATTAAGCAAGAATCGTAACTGTAAAAAAGCTTTTAATAAAATTCTAACGCTTAAGACCACAAATTAGGCAGCTGGGTTGAAAAATTGCAGTATAAAAGAGAGGTCAGACACAGCTTTGTACAACCTGAAGATAAGTGGGAAACCAGCACTAGGAGGGCAGACAGTGTGGAACGTTTACAAATATACACACACATATATTTCCTAGTTGTCAGTTTTCCCACCTGTTCCTTTCAAGATGAGCATCAGTTAGAAATATATCTCCCCATCAGCCTCCAGTTAAGCTACCAGGAGAAGAGTCTGTGCTGGAGACATTTCTGAACTTTATCTAACATCATTTATTCCTGATATACTACTACAGGTCTCATACTTGATTTCCAAGCCGCATTGTGCTTTATCCCCCCAGGCAGTGCAGTCTTACTCATCATAAATATAGATTTCTCTTTGAACTATAAGGGCAAAAAGGGTTTTCCACATTTTTAGGTGATATATCTTTGTTAACCAAACCTAGTAAACCCCTCAGTTATTTACCTGACAGCCATTTAAACACGTGGCACAGATCTTGCAAATTAACTCTTGAAGTAAAGTAGTTTTTTCTCCCTGATTTGCACAGCTGAGAACTAAACTATGAACACAATATGTCTTTACATGGGTCTGAACTTGGTGCAGTGTTATGTGCATGACATAAGAAGAAAAAGCAAGTTCTTCTTTTGCAGTTTTACTGTATGGTTACAGTGCACAAAGGCTGGGAAAAAAAGCAGGGTAGAAAACAAAATGCTAGAAGATTAAATGTATTCCTCTTAATCCAAAGAACACCATTAGCTGTGCCTCACATATCCAAAGATCAAAGATTGGGAGCTTGAGAGGAGATACAACTAGCAAAAATAGGTACAGAATGATGAAGTTATTACCATATCTCAGGCAAAACAGGCTGAAAAGGCTGAAAGGACTGCTACTAATAAAAAATAAAAAGTGAAAATGTAAGTCTGTAGTAATAGCCAGTCTAAGTAATGACAGCAAAAAAACCCTTTCATTTTATATAGTCCCACTGAAAGCAATTGGGGTGCTTTTATATAGCAATCTCTCAATAAAGCAATATTGCTAAATTTGCATAACCCCAAAGCAATGCATGTTTGTTAACTTATGAACCGACAGAAAACAAAGCAATGACTTATTTCTATAAAAATTGTGTGGTAAATCCATGTAAACTCTGTATCACATCTTCATTGTAAATGCACCTACAGACCATTTCTTTAAGAGCTACAAAAAAAAAAATTCAACTGCATTAGGAATTATTCAGGATGGGTTATTGTCCAGCTGTAGATCTAACACTGTCTAGTCATCCGCACGTGACAAGATCGGGTTTTTTACTGTTTCAGAGAATATTTATTGTATTTTTCTTTTTTTCATAATAGGATTTCTGTCTGACGTGGATTTGGTAATGGTTTCACTACTCCAAGATCAATCTAATATTAAATTTTCTTCTTCGGACACTCTGGAAAGGGACCAACAGGACTTCATGAAGGCACAGGGGGGTTCAGTATCCCCAGTTCAGCAAACTGTGAGTAAGATGGACCAGTTCTGTTCTCTTTCTCCAGAGGCATAAGTTCAAATTCAATATCCAGCAATTACTGCACTAAATCTCAGCATACTTAAATGGTAACAAAGTAAACATTGAAAGTTGTATTCATTAACAGTAGAAACCTGAGGTACTATTCTGAGCTAATCTTAAACTCCATGCTAAATTTCCTATTCAGTTACTTAAAAATCCTATTACTTTAGATAAAAAACAGACAATTCATCTAGCTACTAATCCAGTAAAAATGCTACATTTAAAGCAATTCTCATCCTGCTTCTGAAATAAATAACTAAAAAAGCAGACAGATAGAGAGAAATCAGAACCTTTTTGTCTACTCCCTGCCTGTAGAGGATACCTCCCAGCACTTCAGAATTCCTTGGGACTTTTTTGGAATAAAGTGATCTCTCTCCTGTTGCCTGTATATTCATCATGTTTATCTTTCATAACAAAAGTGCAACTGAGAATAGCGTTTTTCATCGAACAACAGCAAAATAACCATTGTCATACTTTTATTATGAAAATTTCAGGTGGGGAATTGACAGCGCTGCCATTCATACAGCTTTATATAACTAAATATAGGGGTTTCTTTGAATTCTTATTTAATGAAAGATATCACAAACACATGCAGTAGGACTATAGAGTGGAGCGAGGAAGTAAGAATCAAGAAGTTACAAACTGAGCAAGTTCGTGTTCATGTGAGAAGCCCAAAAGTGTCATGAGGTCAGATTTGCTTTCTGCAGGAATCTGTGCTGGATCAGAACGTTAAGAGTTTTGTCACACAGACCCACGTGCAAGTGACTGAAAAGGCTCAACCATGCCCCACTCTGCAGAAAGCACTGGCTTCTGTGCTAACTTCCCTTTGGGACTTCTTGAAATCCTGTTCTTCCACGAAGGCATTTACTCCTTTACCTCTTCTGCTAAAACACTGTAAGATCAGCTTGGATTTGAAGGGGGAAGGAGGAGAGGGACCACTTGATAACCTGTTCCAACTCTGTGTGTAACACAGATCATTACATTTTCCCCTTCACCAAACACCAGAACCTGCTCGTGGACTTAAACATATCTTCTCAAAGGGCATCCAAGTTGTTATTCACCCTTGATGTCAGGGAAAATATGCATAATTTCTAACCTGAATGTGTTCAGCTTCAGGATCCAGACACTAGTTCTCATCAAGCCTTTCTCTTCTAGATTAAAGAGCACTTTAGTAGCTGTTATTTTCTTTTTGCTAAAGTAAAAAAGGGAAGGGAGGAGATGAGCCAGGAAGGAGGTTAAAATGTCTGCCTAGAGCCTACCTGTCTCAGAATGAGTGTGGCTATGTTAATGAAAGGAAGTGATGTAACTAGTAACATATCTGGCAGCTTGTAACACCAGCAGAGAATGAGATCAAGCTTATTTGACTAAACTTGTATATGACAAGACTTGCACTTATCATATTCCTGTCATTTAATCTGTCATCACTTGATCATACATCATCTTTTGCCTGATATTGTCAGACCAACCAGTCAATAGTCACCTAAGACATCCTGTTTTTCCAAGATAGTTCAGTCTTCTCAAAGCTTTTAATAATTTACTTTTGAACAGTTTTGGATACCAAATAACCAGAAAACCCTTAAGATCTTTTAGGGCTTCTCCAAGTGAAGGTGGCCGGGACTAGTAAATTTATACTTCTCATCAATAATACATTTTAAATGTACTTTTGTTGTAAACAATGAAAATAATAAAATGTTTGCTCATACTAATCCTAAATAAATGCCAATAATTTGTTGCAGGATAATCCCAGTTATAACTGCCAACCATATGAGTCAGATGGCAGGACAGAAAGGAAGAGTTCAGAGTCTTCTCACAGCCCCAGCCCTGCTTCTCCAGCCCAGGATCAAATCCATGGGAGGTACCCTACAAGCCAAGGAATTCACTGCGGCAAGAACAAATTTAAAGCGTCTTTCAGTACTGAAAAATTCAGACGGTACAGTTACGAGGAAAGTACTGTAGGAAATTATGACAGGTTTCTCAAAAGCAGCAGAAACCCCTTCCACCCTTACAAGAGGCAGATCAGTGAAGATGTCTTCCAGGAAGCACATCAAGCCCTCCCACCAGAAGGTTCGCCCTTCAAGAACGCTACAAGCATCGATGGTTTTGAGGGTCTACCAGGATCCACAGGTCCTGATGAGTCAGAGTCATTTCCTACACACATTCCAAACATCTCCGCCGAGCAACCGTGGTGTAACAGCCTCCAGTACAGCACCACAGGTCAAGATCACAGTTCACAAGTCATGGTCAGTATTTTTTTTCTATTTTTTTCCTGTTTTCAATAGCAAAAATATACTTTTTGAATTATTTTCTTATCTCTTAATATGACTACATGGACATTTAGTCTCTTGTCAAGTTGTAGGGTAGATCTCAGGATAGACATCCATATTTATTTTTCTAAGTTCTCTATTTTATGGTCTTTTCCCTACTGAAAAACAGTCCTCACAAAGATACACAAGGGCAAATGATTTCCCACTAGACATGATACACAAACCCTAAATATCCAAATTCTTCCTGACAACAGGTAGTACTCATCAACTATTATTTTCAAGGGACAGAAGTTCACAAAACAGTATTTTTAAGCATGAGGATGTGTATCAAGTTTGTTACAACACTTCGGCTGACCTGCATTTTTCTCAATGCAAATAGAAGAGAAACTCCAAGACATCGGTACTACTTAAAATTAAATATAAGATGTGTTTGAGGTATGTGCAGTGTAAAGTACCTGGGCTAATTCACATACTAGATAGAGGCAACTGCCTATTTAGGGCAGCACAGCCCTGAAAAGCAAGAAAAATTACCCTCCGGGATCTCCACAAGGTATCTCTGGTGTGATCCAAAGTGTAAAGTGTCTCTTCATCATCTAGTGGAGACAAAAACAATGGCTACATCTGCCAGGAGAGGGCCTTAGCCACTGGTGCTAAATGGCTGTGAGGCAAAGAATTGGAGGGTTATCAAAAGAAAGAGGGGTTTAAAAAAAAAAAATCTTAATTGGATTAAGACAATTTACCAGGGAACGCAGGGATGTTGTCAGGGTACATACCTAGGGATTGAAGCCATTCGGGTTAAGGAGAAAATTGATCTAAATCCCTTATTTCCTGGATAAATACTCATCCAGGTCAGATGAGCTTAATGCAAAACCTATAAGCAGTTAATGGAAAAATTTCCCATTTTCTTCCCAAATGCCTGGGCTGCAAGACGTAGAGAGTATAAAGCTGGCCCTGCAGGAGCCCTTTACCAAGTACGGGTGACTACTCAGGAAAAGAAGGTTCATGTCTCCCCTGCTTCAGTCAGCATACAACTTCAACACTCTGAAACAGCCTACGCCCTGCTGGCAAGCTGAACAGTTCTGAAAAACTTAATCCTACAGTCCCCAAAATAGTATGGACATTTATTAATACTGGATCTGGCATTTGCTTGGTGCCAGGATATCAAGTCTAATATGTACCCCAACACTAATCTATACCATAAAAGTTGGCCATTTTGGCCTTGCTTTAAAAAAAGAAGGATGTGTTACTAGTTCCTTGAAATAATAAGACGTCTATGGCAGAAGGGAATTCCTGGCCACGGCTGTTAAGTGGGGGAAGGAACCTGGACATGGGGATAAGGACACATCCTTCCCCACACTGTTCGTTACCCACCAGAGCTCTTTGTTTGACTAAAGCACACAGTGCTACCACACGCCCCACATGCTGCACCCAGCATTCTAGCTAAAAGACAGCAAAATTTAACATCCAGGAGCCCAAGTCCTTGGCAGAATCAAGCCCAATATGGAACCCGGGACAGGGAGCTGGGCAGAACTCCAAGAAGTTAAAACTCGATTAACTTCTCTGTGTTTATTTCCACAGTTGCAGAAATAAATGACATTCTTACGGTATATTCTATATCTTGATCAAATTGAACAGTCAGCCTAGTTCTTCTTGTCTTCCCTGTCACCTCTTTCCTGCGCATTAAGACCTCACCCTCGACCTAATGACAAAACTCCAGCTTGAGGCACTGACAGTCTGCAAGATAAAAATCAAGGAGTATGAAAAAGAGAGAGACACATATGCACACTCAGGAATGAAAGCTGGAGTATGCAGTTGGTGTCTCTGTAGGGGAAAAAGATAAACAGAAACCGACATTTTCTGAATTGCTCTTTGCATGGAATTTGGACTGGGATTTCCTTTCTTAAAATAGTGATTATATAAATGCAGGAAACTGTTTCTTCTTGCACCACTAAAATATCAAACAAATTCTGTGTCACACTTACTACAACAGAATCAAGTCCAAAAAAGTAGTAAGTACAATGAAAGACAAGTCAGAACAGTAACTAACAGAATTTAGACTTAAATAGATTAACAGCCTATTTAAGACTGAGGTGTTCTTCTCTAATAACTCTTCCCTTAAATATTTCCTGGCAGGATTCAGACATCAAGCTTAGGACATCCCCACTGGAAGGGCAGCCTGGATTGTACTGTTACCAGCCTCCCGTGCAGCAGATGTATTGCCCCTCACATCCTTTCCATCAGGTCAGTACAATACATAAACCAAAATCTCCTCTATTTCTAGCACTGTAATAGTATAGTAGTTATGGTAATAATACAAAAAGACAGATGAAACAATACCTGCTAGAACTGTGTTTGCAGGGCCATGTTTGTACACATACATTTTGTTTATGACATTGAGATCTTAAAAGAAGCAGAGCTAAATGCATTTTTAAAGGGTCATCCAGGAAAGAAAAAAAACCCACAACCTTATAAAAATGGAATCTTGGTGCTTCTTATTCATGTTTTCACCATTGTGCTCAACAAAATTGGCTTTGAATCCCGATAAATTATTAACATAAATGTTGGCATTTCAGGATCCGAGGGAATTAAATGTGCTTTAACTTCAGAATAAATAAATATATATATGTGACTGTTTACTTAAAATTCAGATCAGAGAAAAACACTTTTAAAGCAAAATTTTAACAGCTAGATGATGTGCGCTTTCCCTGCGCTTCATGGCCACACACATCTCTTTTGCAATCTTTTCACTATTACATCATCCTCAGTGAAAGATTATTCAGCTGAAGCGTAATTGACAATAATGCTGATGATACATGAGCATTTAAGGTTGTTCTTCCATAATGTAACTATATTACTAATAGCAAAAATGCACAGGAGTAACTGGCACCTTGTTTTTCTTGAGTGTGTTTAGATGTCATTTGAATACATGTCAGTTCCTATTTTCAAAGCAGTCTACACACAGTATCTTTGTAAAATCACTCACAGATATGTACCTTAAGCTTACACGTGATCTGAGTACGTGTTTATAGAGGTTAGTGAGTGTGGTCTACTCAGCTTTGAAAACTTGGCAGAGAGGGAGGGTGTGTATTACAGAAAGTAATTTTCATGACTCTGAAATGTCTTTAAATAATTTCTTTTAGATATAAACAGTGTTCAATGCATTGAAATCTTCTTCTTTTATGCTCAGTTATCTGCAATGTACAAAGTTTTCAGGGAGAAAGATGTTTGAGGAGATAAAAATATGCTTGAAACACCCTATTTAAAAAAAAACAAAACAAACCCAAACCCAAACCAAAACAACCTTAAAGTGAAATTAAAGCAACGAGGACTTTTCCAATACCTAGGCAGAAATCTATACACAAAAATAGCACAACTACCAAAACTCCCAACCATTAGAACTGAATTAAATTAAACTTACAGGAAATTCATATATATAAAATATTTGAACATAAAAGCTCACACTTGAGTTGCGACTCCTTTGATCTCAGTGGCTGATGACTGACATTGTGGAATCAATTCTACCGTCTCATGCAACTCGCTCAAGAAATATAAGAAATGTGACTAACAGAGCAGTGATTTAAAGCTATGCAAAGAAAACTAAAATCAGGTTACCATATGATATTTCTTTGGTATTGTTAATTCATATGGTGTTACTCGTCTGAGTCATTGAAAGAGAAATTGCACCATCCATCATCAAGATTTAGTCCCTCATGAGGAAAATCAAAGGTTATTTTTGGCACGATTTTCTTTAAGAGGAAATTTAAGTAACTTTTTCAAAAATGATGAATGACCATAAAGAACAAGAGTAGACATAAGCAGGAATATCATTGATAAAATTAAATCATCTGCCACAGGTGACTTTTTAGGAATTTCATTTGTTACAGTTTTGTAAAGCATTATTAAGGAAGAATGAACGTAGTAGCTTTTCATATTTTTAAGTGTGTATTTCTTATACATACAAACCCCCCCAAGCTGTCTGCTGAAACTTAAAGGAAGGTGTCTCATTATTACAGTATACAACCCCTCAGATATAGAGAGGAATAAACAGAGAGTAACTGTACCAACCACTTGGAGAGCTTCAGGGTCTCATACGGCCTGTCTGAACTTTCAGTGCCTGGGAAAGAGTTAAACGATGGTGTGGTGAGGCAGCTCAAGTACCAACGCTTGCATCAAGTAAATGTCTAAAATCAGGTTCCTCTTATTGTCATCTTTCTCCTCCCACTCCCTCAGCAGTGACCAGACCCTGACCACCAACTGGACTTTGTATTTAAATTAACTCAGGGGCTTGGGGGCACAGAGGTTCTTCTCCAAGGAGGTGTTGCACAAGGACAGACCCATTTGCTCAGGGTGTCCACCTGCTACTGAAGTTCAAATATTTTTGACATAAGGGGCTTTTTGTACCTCTGTCCTCAGCTTGAGATGGGTACAGACGCTAAATAGATATGAGAAGGCACAGAAAGAAGAAATTCTCCTACACTGACTCAGGAAATATAGCTAGAGAATAATCTCACCCCTGGCTCTTTCTTTTACCTATCACTGAGACAATCCACTAGCCAGAGTTTACTGAATCTTTTTTTTTTTTTCCTTTCTCACTATATTGTGGTAAAAAGATAACTATTTTTTAAGTTCTTATCAACACCATCATAATAATTCACTTGTTTTTTCTTGTTAGCCTAAAACTCAATAGAACTGACAAAAGGTAATAATAAAACTAAAATAGAATAAAAAGAAAGGTGATATTACACTACCAGCCTAACTCACAAATTGATTGACTTTATTATTGTTAATTTAGAAGGAAGGGTTCCCCAATGAAGGATTAACTTGTCACAAAAGCTCTGCTGCAAATATAAACTAGCTCCCCATCCATCTCCCCATCCACTAGCACCATCCATCTCACCTGCAGTATAAATGTCAGGTTTGTGCGTTGCTTTGGCAGAAACTCCAGCTAGCTTGTTAATTCATTTGAACATTTTTTCATTTCTTCTTTCGTTGTGAAGCGGGCACCCTCCCCCTGTCACTGCCGATTTGATACCAGTACTATTACTATACATTGGTATTAACCACATCTAGAAAAAACTACAAAATCAAAGCTGAAATACACCTTCTGGGAGCTGCTAGGCAAGACACAACAAGCAATGAGAGGAAAGTCTTCCATCCACCTGCAGGCTGGCACTGTGACAGAGCTCCTGCATGTAGCAGGTTTCTCTTAGAATTTTCAATATTTGTGCTTTTTCACGTTACTCTAGCAAAAGTATGGCAACGTGTTCTACTCCTCCAGGGAAAAGACCAATAGGTATAAGCAGCCAAAGGCAGAGCAGGTAGAATTGCTGTCCCTGTGCCGTAATCAGCTACTGGGAAATGAAAGAACACATGATACAAGACTGAGAAAAAGGGGAATAACATCTTTTGCATGGAACAGCTCCAGAATTATTATTTTACATTTCAAATGCGAATGGAGCAGTGCGATTTGAATCACTGGGAAGTTACACTCAAGAGAACGGGCCCTTTAGCCTGCAGTGAAGGATGGTCAAGCCACTCCTCACTTTTCATTAGAGGGATGAGAGAGATCAACTCCTTCGTTAACTTTGTCCAAATGATAAAATGGTCTCACCTTCCCCTTTGCTGGACACAACACAGATCATGACTCATAAGAAAAATTACTTCTTACTGACCTGAAAGAAATAGCAGACACTTACTGAAGTCACTTACCCACCCACCATAAAACACGGACACCTTTCATGCCAGTTGGGCGACGGCAAAACCAGCTCAAGCCTGTCCTACCAGACCATTCCCCAGCCTTTGCTCCCTCAAAAAGGACTAATGAAACCAATAAAACAGAAATAATCCTTAAAACGCCCAGTTATTCCCTTTGGTGATGACATCACAACCAGTCACATCTCAGTATTTGTTCCTTTCAAACAACCACTAACACCAATAAAATCCAAATTATTGTATGAATTGTCCAGTTTTCTACTCTGGTGAAAAATCTACCCCCAATGCAGCAAAGCAGCAAACGCACATGGAAAGCAGTTCACAGCTGCTCTGGAGACTGCAGTTTTGCCCAGTATTTAGTTTAACGAGGCAGGACATGATTAATTATGTACATCTCATTTCTTCCACCCTGCAAACAAATGAGTGTATTCGGTGTGTTTTTCCACATTCCATTTCAGGCAATTCAATGGTAAAAAGATAAAAGCAAACAGGCAAAAAACTCCAGCAGCAACAATAAAATTACTGAGAAACTGAAATAAATTATTCAGAATCCAGACTAAATAAATAAACTATGAGCATTTTGCAAGCACGTGATAACCTCTCACAGGCATTTCAAAGGGTCAAAGACCTAGAGCAGCAGAAACTGTTGGTCTGAAAGTAGGACTGACAGTAAGAAACTAAGATGTATAAAATAATTGCCAAGGAAATTTTCCAATAAGTCTGGAAAGCTACATAATAATCTTTCAGAGGAATCATATAAACCTCATGACACAAGACTGCTAGAGGTAAGCAGTACAACACAAGACCAGGGTTCAGCAATCTTTGAGTCCTAGGGAAGTTACGCAGGTAGATTTTTTAATAGCATATGACATGACTCCTTAATTTTGGCCATGCCCTAGCTCTGGCATCTGGAAAGATTCCTCTGAGAGAGACAGAAATTCCTCTCACACTGAGCTGCGAGTTCATGGAGAGCCAACTGATGGTATCTTACCTTAGCAGGGCAGTGTTTCTTTGTTCTTGAAAGTTGCCTGCCAGCAGGTTTAAACTGTAATTTGGAAAAGAAGATTATGTGACCAACTGCTGTGCTAAAAAATTGAGAGCAAACCTGCAGAAACTCTGATGCAAGCAAGGCTATCTATATGTATTATCTCTCCTCTTTCACCTATATTTTTTGGCGTATTTCTATCCTGGTAATTGCACGACAGGCCAGCCAGCTCCTTAGCGTGGAGCTGGGCAGGCTCAGGGGTCTTCTGGAAGAGAGCTCAGCATTTCAGTCTCAGGGAGCATCTGTGGCTTGACCCTATGGGTGGGGTGAGGGTAGCATGAATGTTGTCTGATTTTAGGTGTCCTGGCTATTCTTTTTAGCTTTCTGATATAGAAAATTGGGGAGAGGGGGAGGAAGAAGCTGCTTAAGGTGGTGGTTAACAGCACTTAAACTCCTGGGCTCTTGGAGAAGCCTGGTTCTTGTCATTGACTAGGAGGGAACCTCACAGCTTCAGCATGAGTCGGGCAATATGAAAACCACTCATAAGAAATGTCTCAAGTGCCACTCTCCTGACCCCTGGAATGACACTACTAACTTATTCTATAATGATACATTCGATTTACACATATATTCTGCTGCCATCCACTAAAACTTTTCTTGTCATCATCTGTTTTTTTTACTGCCTTGCCTGGTAACAGCAAATTGAACGGATGCTTTGGGCTGCTGTTCTCCTGCCATAAGATTTTCTACACTTTGAATTTTTGCCTTGTTGTATCTCTCTTCATCTAAAAACCGAAAAAAAAAAAAAAAAAGCCTGGTAACAGCAAATTGAACGGATGCTTTGGGCTGCTGTTCTCCTGCCATAAGATTTTCTACACTTTGAATTTTTGCCTTGGTGTATCTCTCTACACAAAAAAACCAAAAAAAAAAAAAAAAAAAACCAGTACAAAAAGCCTAACAGGTTTCAGTCAAAAATTCCCTGTTTCTTCCTATATTTGTAGCGGCTTTACATAATAGGCTTATTTTTCTGTGGTGCACATTGTTTGAAGTACTTTATTCTGGTTGTTTTTTTTTTATATATAAATAAAATGACACCATTAATTTACTTGTCTACATAGTGTAATGTTCAAGGGAGGCTGAGCAGTCTGAGATACTTTAACTGCAAAGGAGATGGCTGAAGTGAGATATGCTTTAGGTCTATAAAATTGTGAATTATCTGAAGATAATTAATAGTGTACAGTTACTACCATTTTTCACAAGAAGTCAGTAGTATAGCAGGCGATAAGAAAAGAAAGTACCTTTTTTACATACTTCAGTTTAGAACACACTGCAACAGGATCTGGTAACAGCCAACGTATCAGTGAGATCCTCCTTGTACATGCCCTATTTCTTTTACTTCTTTTACTGCATTAACTAGTAATATTAATGTTTCTCAATACAATGCTAGAAAGACTTTAGGTCTGACTTGGCACAACAGCTATTAAATGCAGGCAGAGGAAATATCCTCAGAACCAAGTAGTTTAATACTGTTATTAAGAAAGAAACATTTCTGAGAGCTTGTTGCTGAACCAAGTAACATCTCTTTTATTGTATCCTCAGTATCCCTCGGGAGGCAGCTATCCTGTGACTTATATTACTTCTTCACACTATCCTTACCAAAGAATTGCTCCTCAAAGTAGTCAAGAATCCCAGCAGCCTCTTTTTCCCAAGCCCATCTACTCCTACAGGTAATTCTTTTTTTTTTTTTTTTTTTCACATCCTAATGTTACAGGAAATACACTGTTTACCCATGGCTTATTTCCAGCATAATTTGCAACAACATGCTTACTCGTATTTGTCTTGTTCCCAGTGTGCTCTGTCCTGTTTGCATGAATCACAAGATGTTCCAGACTCTGGGGCCAAGGCAGAGGGAAAGGAAATGTTGTAAAGCATGTGAACAGTCGTGATCACCCCCACAAAAGCTAGATGTTTCTCAAATACAAAATTTTAGGTGTCATCAGCACAAGATTAATCACTCTGCGTTGTCTTTTCCAGGACCTGTATTAAAACCAATGTTTTTTTCTCTGATTACTAGGGCAAAGAAATGCCTAGAAAACATATCAGCTCTGCCAGTCATCACACAGGTTTAGGCCCCAAATAGCAGTCTAACAAATTAGATCAGAGAATTACATTTTAATTATACCTTTTGTCACTGTCAGTTTGATATTCTCTTTGTGGCCTCTATCAGTTCAAGCATTCAAACCCAACCTTAAATAAACTTACACTACCAGGATTTGAAGGCTGTGGTCTTCATTCCACTTTCTCTTTATTTTAAAACCAGGTTGGACCTTCCATATGTGTTTTGAGAATTACCTTTCGAAGTTAAGCAGTGTAAGGCATGTTGCATATAAATAACTGAGTGGAAGCTTTAAGCATTTAAGTATTCCTGCTATGACAGTGAAAGCCAGAATAATTACATACACTGTGAAAAACAGGGTTTTTTTCTGCCTCTGAGGAGTCAAGTAGACCAGGCTAAAATATTTTTCTTTCTCTCCCTAAAGCATCCTGATCTTCATGGCACTCAAAAACAGCAAGACAGGGAGCTTGCCAGTCAGTGAGATTTACAATTTCATGACGGAACACTTTCCTTACTTTAAGGTGAGTTCCAGAGGGAGGGGGGAATCTCTCCCAAGCTTGCCTGGCAGCACAGGGAACAGGGGAGGGGATCCAAGCTATGAAAAGGGGTAATTTCTTGGCAGATTAATATCAAATCACACTATATACCTTAATGATCGCAAACCACCCAGTATTTTAGGCCAAGGCAGATGTATGAACGTGATATATGGTAATACTTAACACAAAAAATTATTAAGAACTGTTCCAACAGTTTGTGCAGGTAATGATAGCCATTCCTCAGTAACAGCTCACAAAAAGGATAAATATTTTTAAAAACCCACCCATTCCTTCCTCTCAGATCTCAAACACAGGCAGGACTGGTCTTGTGGGTTTCCTCTGCCATCAGTAGTACCTCCAGGGTGGTGTGGAAGTAGAGGTTCAAGGTCATCTTGCTCCATTCTGGAGCTGGGATGTCCATCTGAGGCAACTCCATCACAGGCATGCCCTGTATGAAGAAAAGTACAGGATGTGATAAATGGTACTAAGCTCATAATTACACAGTAATATTGGTGAAGGTAAGGGTGTATGGTTTGCAGCAGATACTATTGAAGTTTAAATCCGTGCTGTAAGAGAATGGTTTGTCACACTTGGAACACCAGTGGGAAGAGATGAGTCAGCACACAATCCGAGAGCAAAAGGATTACGGTTAAGATTTTTAAAAGAGCTATAATAGAATCGTCAACTGATTCCCAACACAGAGCTTTATTATTGCTGATTCTTCAAAAAACATCTCACTGGAAGTCCATATCAGCTGATCTGGGACTTTTAGCCATGCACCCGTTTCCTACCGCAAATAAACTTGCGGCAATTAAACTAAATTTAAAGCAGCTACAGAAAGGCAATTCAAAAAATTGTATTAAGAAAAGAACACTATAAATAACTATAAATAAATGTTCTGATACAATTTTGCAATGGTTTTGGACAGTAACTGAGGATAAATAATACTGAGAAAAAAATGTAAACACATCTGTAATCAGAGAAAAAGAATCCACACTATCATGAAGGAAGAACTGTTAGGATCCACTACCCATCTGTATTCCCAGATCTCCTCCCAAAGGATTCACTAGCTACTCTGCTATTTGTTACAAGCAAAAGAAGGGAGAAAAAGTAAAGAAACCTACCATTGTAATTGAAGAATTGTCCCGTCACAACTGAGGCATAATCCACTGAAACAAACCTGCAGTGCTCTATCTTTGTTAAGTCACAGGGACACAACTGATTTTTAGGCAAAACACACATGAAATTAAGCAATGACAGAAATCCAAACAGGGAAAGGAAGGGCAGAATGGCATGTGACGAGTAGCTGTACATTTTTATTTTTTTTTCATTTTCAAAATAATAATACATTTCAAGGTTTGTATTTTGTTCCCGAGAATATCAACTCTATTTTCCATGCACTTATCAGTAGTTGCAAGAAATACTAATAACGCAAAGGAAAATAGTTTGAGGGTTGTGAAAAAGGTCCTGGGCCATGATATCTTGAAACTGATGTTTTGCAGAGCTACGCTTCTTAGCATAACACACAAATCATGTGATCTAATGTAACACATTCTTATCTGATCTCTGTTTTCTAGAAAAATAACATGAGTTTCAAGGAGAGAGGTGGGAATATTAACAAAACATAAATCCACATTCATTCACCAGACCAACCTGAACTTAGTTCTCCTTTGTCTTACAATACAATCAATTATAAAGTTAATCAGCAGCTCGCAAACCAGATGCTGCTGCTGCCAAAACCACATAGAATTCCTCAGCCACAAGACAGTGGCTCTGCCAGTGTCACCTTCCTGGTCCTGAAGTTAATGTTAACCTGACACAGGGGGAGATACATCCTATCCTCAGCTAGAAAACTGTGTGTAAATACTGTGTATTGTGTATGGTGTGATATTCTGTGTGTGAATGAGTGTTCATATGTCTCTCTGTGTGTGTACATACAGATTTGGGCATTCATACGCTCACCTGTACAGCAGGTATATTTCTACCATGGCTTTAAATAACTGTTTTATACCCAAGCTAAACTTTTTCCTTCTTACTTACCAAAACTTGCCTGTTCCACAGAGAGTGGAGTTTGGTGGCATTTTCTTCTTTTTTTTTTTTTTTTTTTTTTTTCCCTTAAAGGGGGACCAAAAACAAAATGTAGCAATTCTTAATTTCGGGTAGAAGGAAAAAAAAAAAAAAAAAAGCC